>NW_009731113.1:11307-14885 GCF_000703405.1 Apaloderma vittatum | reverse complement strand
CCCATCTTCCTATCACCAGCCCCAGGCCTGATAATGGCTCAAAACAAGCAGGGATAGTATCTCCAGGTACTCTCTGGGATTGTTGTTTTTGGCTGGTTGATGGCCACCTACTCCACTTGTGTCTTGGAGAGCAGAGATTTTTGATAAGCTTAAGAGCACTGTGGAGGAGACTCTTGTTGTTGTCAGCAGACGGAACAACTGATGAAGTCAAGGGATTAATGGGGAAAAAAGCCACGCACTGTGCGGTTTTATGAGAGCCTTTTTTATGGGTTTTTACTTATCCCGTATTGTTCTGTGCCTAGCGATATCACGCTGAGAATCACAGGGAGAAATGCTAATTCAGTGTTTTTATATAGGGGAATCAGCATGCTAAGTGCATTCCTTAAGCCAGACCAGAAACCGCCTCCTGCAAAAATTCATGAAAAGCACATGTAATACCTTGTCAAGCTTGCCTCTTTTATCTGGGATACTTAAAATATTTTCACTAGGGGAAGAAAGGTGGCTGCGTGGTTTGTTTGTTTGCCTGTTTCTGGATAAAGATCTTCTGAAGGTGGGAAGACACCCGTCTTCCATCTGACAGGCAGAAAGGTGCTCTCCAGTGCAGCCCCTGGGCATGGTTTGGGCTGTGATTTTCTCGGGGAGCTATCGTGGAGCCAATGGCAAAATATATATAGCCACAATTTCTTTTCTTGCTTGCCGGTTCTGGTAGCCGCATTATGAGCAACCAGCGCGGCGTCCCGGGAAAGTAAGGCAGAGAAAAAATTTCCTCCTTGTCACAAATACAATAAAAAAAAATTGAAGAATGGAAAGAACAAACAATTTGGCTGAAAGAGCCTCCAAACTCTGAATCATTCCCACCAGTCCTCCAAAGTACAGTGTTTCAAACATTCATGGCTCAATTTACCACCTATTTGATGGGGGGAGTGTTTACGACAGATTCTCTGCATTCCTTTACCAGAAGTGCTGTAAAACTGGACTTTTTTCCCCTGGATGTGATGCAGAGAATGACTCACATCTGGAAAATTTACCTTACAGCTCAGCACTGAGATCCTCTTACAGCAGCTTACCTAAAGGGAAAAATCAGATGTGACCCTGTGCGTTTGCTGCCCTGCAAGTGTGGGTGTGCAAACGTACCTCTGTGTACTTAGGGTTAGTTTGAGTCACGGTAATAGCAGAAATGCAGAGATACGGGCTTATGTGGAGGATCTATAGGCTCCAGTGGGGGAGAACTGGTTAAATCAACATTAGGTCATGGCCAAGGGCATGTTTCCCATGGTCATGGTTATCTATGCTTAGCGTGACAAGAGTGGGAAGGAGAAACTTGATGTTACAGTTGATTAGATTATCTGGAGGCATGGAGAAGGTTGGAAATGTGGCGATCAGACAAAGCAAAAGCACCAAACACAAAGCTGTTTGTCAACTGAACTCTGAGGGCATCCAGGGAAAGGTCACAGAAAAACATGGCTGGCGGCAGTCCTTGAGCTACCACTTGGAGGTGGAAAGATCTTGGAGGAGGACGTTGCAGTAGGCGACGGTGCTGCTTCCAGCTTCAAGGGGCACTTGGAAAATGTCACTAGATGTCCCTGCACTCGCAACCCTGCAGGTCTGCTGCCTGCATCAGCCACCTGCAAGTCTCTGAGCTTTGGCTGTAGAGGTGTCCTCGGTGAAGCAGGAGAAGACCCAACCAGGTACAACGACTGCAAGCTGAAGTCAGGAAACGGGCATGAAATTAATGCTTTCTAAAGATGAGAGGGTTTTAACCATTGCAATAGATGTCCAAAGGATCTTGTGCATTTTTTCTCAGCTTTGTCTCAAGCTTATACCTGTCATGCTGTGGCAGATTCCTCCTCAGCCTTGGGTTATTGGACTTGACTGAGGAATTTCTGGGTGAAAAGCACAACCCGCTCTAACGCAGGAGGCCGAGCTGGGTGTTTCTAATGATTTCTTCCTGCTTTCAAAGCTTCTGATTAAATCTCTGTCTTTTCCCACAAGTCGAGAGCCGAGCCCAGAGGGTGAAATTCCATATGATTCACCGATTAATTCTAACCTTCATTCCTGCGTGCCGCCTGATTGCGAGGCCTTAATTGGTGTAGAAAAGGGAATCTCTCCCCAAAACCTTCAAGACTGTAGCCCCGGCTTCCCATCAAACCTGCTCCTAAGAGAGTTCTGTAACTGCGCTTCCCAGCTCCAGTGGAGTTGCTGCTTTCTCTCCTGGTGATATACGAGGGTGTCATGACTTGTTATGTCACGTTAGACGACGCGGTGGGATAATAAGAGCTGATCGGATGTGGCAGCAGTCGTTCTGAAATTGAAGGAAAAGGTTCTCTGTGCACCAAAGAACACATCTGTTTTGTGGCATAATTCAAATTAACTTGGGGGAATTCGCTACATCTCGGGTGTCTTCCATGGTGACATGCAATGTAGAAATGCAGTCTTGGAAAGTTTTTATGAAAGCTCAGCAACCAGAGCGGTTTTAAATTGCTTTTTTAAATTATTATTTTCATTTAAAAAAAAAAATCTGATGGCAATTTCCTACTCTTGACTGATTCTACCTAATTTATGCTTGCACTGATTGCAGTTTTTTAAACAGGAATTCCAAGGGGGAATCTCTCTGCCACGGGGGGGATGTTTTCACCTTTCTCCTGGATGAAATGTGAATCACCCACATTAAACCTCTCTACATAGAGCAAGTGGGGACACCAGCGTGCAGCCATGCCTGCTGCTGCCTGGTTCACATGGGAACACTCCAGTCCCCTTTACAGGAGCGCCTTGGAAAATCTCATCTGTTAACTCCCTGGCCTCCGCTCACACCTGGGTGAATGTGATTCAGGGGTCAATGTGTGCGAACGGACCTTGGGAACCTCTGGAGGGAAGCGAGCGTGCTATGGTGCAAACCTGTGAACTGCACCAGCCAGGAGCCAGGCAAGAGGTGTCGCCTTGGGAATTAAATCTTTAATCCTTTAATCCCTAAGGATGCAGCGGAGAAGTGATTTCCAGGGCGAGGGAGCCTGAGGTGGTTGCCATTTGGGCTGCGATGGTGTCTCCAGGCATGGTCCAGATGACAGCCCGTGCTCGCAAAGCCTCACATCTTCCTCTCGAAGATGAAGATGGACGGAATAAGGGTCCAGTGGAGGTCTAAAGGGAGAGGGTTTTGCTCTCCCAAAATACGTCCCAGTGCTAGCTGAACACATGGTTTCCCTACCTGTCAGCAGGCACTTGGCTAATGGGAGCCAAAATCGTTCTGATACATCCCGTATGTCTAATGTTGATAAAGAGTTAAGTACTTCCTTGTCCCCCCTTCTAATCTTAACAGAAGTGTATGTCTTTTTCTGTTAAATCTGGGGCAAAAGTTTTGATCCTCTCTGAGCTTTGTAGAGATTGCAAAGTCTGACCTATCCTCCTCATAGGAACATCTAGCAAAGAGGAATCCTCATGATTTGTCCGACAGAAATCCGCTCAGAGCGAGTCTCCCCCGTGGGCAGTTCGCTACAGGTAGCTGCTGAAAATAACCTCTTGTCTGGTCTTGTGGATCTCAGATTGGATGATAACTCTGGAGAGATGGATTTCCTGCCACGGTC
>NW_009731113.1:0-11276 GCF_000703405.1 Apaloderma vittatum | reverse complement strand
CAGGAATGGTCGCGTCATCTCACGTGCCTCAGTTTCCCCAGCTGCTGAAATGATGTCCTTGCTTATGTGGCCCTTCAGGATGCCTGAGGAAAGGCTGGGAGTTACAATCATACTCTGCCTCTGAGCTTTCTAGGGGCCTTACAATTCAGTTAAGCACTGAATCTTGCCAACAGCAGTACATGATGGGTGACTTCTCATTAATCTTGGATGGTGGCACTGCTCAGAAGACTGCGTGGGCATTACTGGAAACAGATCTCAGCCTTAATCCAAAACACATGTGGTTGGTAAAACTGCCCCAGGCCAAGGGGCTTTGCCTATAGTTTTGTATAGGGCTGGGGCAGCTCTGGGTGCTTACTAGGGGGCTGCCCCTTGAAGAGAAGTGATAGGGCTCAACAAGGTGGGACTTTGTCCTAATGATGGGGTGGAGCTGGCTCAGGAGAGGATGTAGGGCAGGAGCTGAGCCAGCAGCAAGCCTGGGAGTGGAGATAGCGAGGGAGGAGAAGGAGGATTATGTGGTCGGTTGTATTAGTGTGGGGACATCGAAGACATCAGCTGAGCTCACTTCTTGCTCTTCCCATCTGTGTCTGTCTCAGCTAGGCTGTGCCATATTTTCTTGCTTAGTTTATTAAGTGGAGAGTAGGGAAGGACAGCAGTGATCTTCATTAGAGAGGAAGCTACACTAATTAGCTGTTGAAAACAAACATCTACAGCTCAGGAGGTGGGCAGAAAACCCTGACACAGTGACAGTCACTCCATTTATTGCCCAGCCCATGATCACCTGCCCATTGGAAGGCTCTGTGTATGCATCCAAGGTAAGCCTAAGCATGGCCTAGAGAGCAAAGATATTGCTGTGTTAGAAACTGGGGTTCTTTTAGGAGCAGGAGGAACCTGTGTGGTCCAAAAACCCACAGGAAAAGATGCCTTTCTGGGTTGGGTCCTGGTGGTACCCAACATCTAGGTCAGGAGGCGTTGGTCTAAGAGATGCTCAGCAGTAGCAAATGTGTTGGGGCCCCAGGTGTTGGGACTAGTTACTTTAAGGCTTTTAACCTCCTAGAAAAGAGTGGTAACAAAAAGATTGAGTGTCTTTTGCCAATAAATAAAGCTTTGGTGCTCCTTCAGCACTTTAGAGTGCTTCTTGCCTCTGCATCTGAGGAGGAGCATAGTGGAGGAAGGTGCAGGCAAAATGGTGAAAAGCAGGCCATTAGAGACTGGAAGTGTTGGATTCGCTCAGTCCAGAGAAGGGGATATTTACAAAATTGCAAAGTTGTCAGGAAAAGCAGATGTGGGCCTGTCCTTCCCCAGTCACTGTGTGAGATAAGCAGGTACACCTGGTGAAAGCAGAGGGAGCCAGGGAGGAGACACAACCCGCTCCATCTGCTCTGAGAACATTTTTCTTCTGCTTTATTTTGGAGTTTATTTCACCATTTCTCAGTTATTTTTATTTTGCTTCTCTCCTGTTCTGCCCACCCCAAATGTCACAGTTGATGCTTTGAATATCACTTAGCGATTTTTGTTCATAGGAAACACTACAAGAGACTGTCTTGCCTACAACACCCTTGGGAAGACTTATTTTATGCTTATCTGTGGTGCCTGTGGGTGCCAGAACCTAGAAGAGGAGTAGCTGTTAGATTCATCATTCCCTCTGCAGTCCAGGAGCCTGTGCAAGACCGTCTCCATTGTGATCATCAGGTATCAGCTCTCTGTAATGTGTGAGCAGGTGCCTGGGGATGTTTTGAGAGGGGTATGTTAGGGTTTCCCATGTTCTGTTTGAGGGTCAGCCTGAAAAATGCAACGAACCTTCCACCTTCAGCTTTTGGCTGGCTGCTTTCTTCCTCCTACAGGCAGAGTTTTAGGCTGGAATTTGGATCTTGAGACCAAATGCAATGGTTCCAGACAGCCCATTTTTTTTTGTGAATTCATCTGTGCAGGCTGTCTCTTCTAGCTGGCTTTATCAAGCTCTTAGGCTGTCCAGCCCAGAATGTGACTCTTGGGCAGGTTGTATTTTGTTCTCTTTCCTTTCTGAATCCCTGCATTGACTGACTAGTGGTTTTGGTAGCAGCTGGCTGTTTCTTGCCATCCTGGCTCCCAGGGTTTGGGTTCAGGAAGGCAGCCGGAGGCAGTGCACTGCCTTAAAAGAAGCGAAGGCTTCCTTTTTCTTCATCCTGGCTCTAGTCCTGCACTCCCTCTGTTTATCTGGTGCCGGCTTCAGCGCTTGTCGGACCCTGATTTAACTCACTAACCTGGCAGAAAACGGATCCAACAAAAACACTGAATGATTTTCTTTTTTTCTCTTTCCTTTTTTTTTTTCTTTCCCTGCCGTGTTTGTGAGTTAAAACAACTCTGAGCGTCTGGAGCCTGCTGCTATTTGCTGGCAAAAGTGCTGCTGACTGCAAAAGGGAGCAGACCCAGGGCAGGACCCACCACACATGTCCTTCAACTGCCCCAAATGTGCCGCGAGTGTCACTGAGCAAGCAACGCTTGGGCTGAGTCCTAGTCCATTTGCTGTGTAGGAGCTTCGGTGGGGTGGATCCTTCTGGGTTTGTGGTGGTCCCTGGTCCCTTCCCTTGCTTTGCTGTCTCCCTCCCATGGTGCTTACTCTCCTGTGGTCTCCATCAGGTGGCTGGACCTGGAGGAAAGGGTTCTTTACGTGACATAAGGACCGTGCTGATTGGGTGCAGCTCATGTGTTGGCAGGGAAAGGACTTTGTGCATGAATGTGTAAACCAGTGGCAGGTGGAGCTGAGTAGTAAAGGTGTCCTGCTTACCCATGTGGATGACTGCATCAAGAGGGTGCCCTCCTGGAAGAAAGAGCAGGAAAATGGGCAACAAATAAATAGGTTTTGTATTCCCAAGGGCCCTTCCTGGATGGAGTATTTCAGCTTCACCTTCCTCCTGATGGCTGTGGGAAGTGAGTTCAGCAGTCTCCCAGGGCTTGGCTATTCAAGTTTTGCAACAGAAAGACTTTGCTTTTTCAAGACTACTTTTCCCCCTAAACAAAAGGGATATTGTCTGGGGAAGGATTTTGATGTTATGCTTTTTAAGTTGGAAAACTTATTCCGCAGAAGCTTTCTAGCTGGCTTTCACAGCAAGTTTGCTCTCACCACCTCTGTGGGGGTGCTTGGCAGTGCCCCTGAGCATGGCTTGCTGCAGTGAGCTGCACCCCTGATCCTTCACGTTAGTCTGGACAGCTTATGAGAGCAAACTTACTGAAAATTAACCCCCAGACTACAGCATCCGCCCTCTCCCTGGTGCATATATTTGATGACAAGGACTCATGGCACATCCTGATGTATTGTGGGATAATTTATCTGTTCTTTCTGGCCTCTTGTGAAGAGCTATTCCAAGACACAGTCTTAGAGACAAAGTGGTTGTGGCAGCACCTACAACGTTTATTCAGCTCATCTTCTAGTCTGCGCTCTTAATAGCCAACCCAACGTGACTTCCTTGTGATGGTTCTCTTGGGCTGAAAGGAAGATGGCTTTTGGGCTAGGATCAAGAATCAGCTGAAAAGAAGGAATATCACAACTAGAGAGAGTGTTTGGGGGTTTTGTTTAATCCCCACATCTTTGCCCCATTCATATGCCTCCAGACAGCCTGGAACAGAAGGAGAAAGCTCAGACTCCCCTCAAAGGGATAACGGAAGGAAAAAGGAGATGTCATTTAGTTTTATTCCAAGGAAAACGGCACACATTTCTCATCTGTAGAAGCCCAGTGTAAGTTAAGCTGCCAGACATTTACAATAGGAATTTGCTGAGCATATATGATTCATGGTTCGGATTGCTGTTCAGCCCAGCAGGGATTTCTGAGCAGCCGTGCTGGAGACTGTCCCACACGGCTTGACGTGAGGGAAGGGTGTGCTTCCATGTGGCTTGGCACCACCTTCCTAAAGGAATATCCCAGAGCAGGGGAAAATGCTTGATATCAATCTCCTCCTGCCGCTGTGAGGATCTAATCTTCTGAAGGAGTGGCTGTGCTTGAAGTTGAGCTGTGATAGCTCTCCTGTTCTTGGGGTACAACACGTACCCGCCTTTGCTAATGTGTTCTCTGCTTCCGATGGCAGCCCTCTCTCTGGCTGATGGCCATCCACTTGCCCTGTCGTGCAGCCCCAGAAGCCACCAATGCTGAGATATTCAGACTGTTGCTCTCACTGGGTGTATCACCTGTACCCATGCATGTGTCCAGTGAGGGATGTGTTGGCAGTACTTCTTGCAGGAGGAAGGGCTTAGCTGGAGCTGGTGGTGCTACTACCTACAGCCCTCCATGCTGAATTGCTGCTGTCCTGCATCACCCAGCTCTGAGCAGTCAGTTCAAAAGCAGCCACCCAAAGTCTCTGGGCACTGAGGTCCTGCAGCCATCAAATCCTCTGCTGGGTGCAGAGGCAAAAACTCTTCCATTGGTCACTGCTGAGATTTCCTGTGCCAAGCTGTGGCTGCCTCTAGCCCAGTGTTGCCACTTGGCTGCTTTTCAAATGCTGCCTTGCAAATAACGCATGAAAGGGTCAAGCAGTGACTGCTCCGATGTGCTGCTTGAATGTGGGGCTTCTCTGGGCCTGATCCAGAGTCTGAGATGAGTCCTTGGACCTTAGAGGTCCTCTCCATGTTCTTCCTCTAAGAGGCTGTTCAAAAACCAATTTGGTCCAGTTCCACCACTAAAAGAGTCGGATTGTTTTCTGCCTGCTCCTGGAGGGCTGCTGTCCCAGCATGCAGTTGCGACTAACCCTTGGGAGTTGCATGTTTCAGCTTTCCCTTGCTCCTGGCAACGTGTGCACCCAATGTCTTGTGCTAACAGGGCTCCTTCACTGTAATACAGCTTTCCCCTCTGCTTTTCAAATCATGTTGAGCTTTATTAAGCTTGATGATCCCAGATTTCCTCCATAAGAGTATTAAAACAAACGGATTAAAGGAATGAGGCATCTCCACCCGTACTCAGATACAGTCATGAGATGATGCTTCAGGATGGAGAGAGAGAGATCCAGTGCTGGTGATTAAACTTATCTTGGGCCAGTTTTGGCTGTGAGAGCTGTTCATGAGCCTTTAAATCAATGTGACAGAGAAGCAGCACCCTGCCAGACCTTTGCAGCCCCGTCAGGCAGAGGCTGCAGGGGATGAGCGCAGTGAGTGCTCTTCATCCATCCAAAATCAAACCAACACCCTACCGAAGCATGAACTTTCTGTGCAGCGTCTGTTTTGTGCTTGCAAGCCCTTTGGCTTGGCTGAGAGGTGACGGGTGACAGATGTTAGAGATCTCATCTTGGAGAGAGGAAGGGGGAAACTGTTCTCTAAACAAAATCCTCCCTCGTGTCCCACAGTTTCCTAAAACTGTTCATTTGTGAACTACAGATATTTATCTATTCCCTCCTCTGTGTGTGGGTAAACATATGTATATATAGAATGCTATGTACTTTTACTATGGTCATGTTATTTTACAATAACAGCAGTACTGGGGCAAGAAAATGCATTATTGCTGGAGCTCAGCCTTGTAAGCATCGTAATATCTTCTCTAATGTCTTGTAGGGACACTTGTTGCTAACCCTCCTTACTCCCTCATCCATAGGCACGCCAACTATCA
Source organism: Apaloderma vittatum (assembly GCF_000703405.1). Lineage (NCBI taxonomy): Eukaryota > Metazoa > Chordata > Aves > Trogoniformes > Trogonidae > Apaloderma > Apaloderma vittatum. Next base: position 5,709 of record NW_009731113.1, on the reverse strand, counting down.
AATTAATGTACTTTGATTTTGTGATTTTCATCCCATGATGAGAAACTACATGTCTGCTTCTATTAGAATCCCTGGGGTGATTTTGCAGGTACTGAACGCTGGGCCAGCAGCTGGGTGGGAGAAAGTAGACCCAGACCAGAAATTTACCTTCAGTGGTTCTTGGGACAAGCCTGTGGGGCAGCAAACATGGGATGGAGAAGAGCAAGACCACGAAGTGAGGCAGAAGAAGCAGCAAGGAAAGGGAGCTCGGAGCTACAGATGAGCACAGGCAAGCTCGTGAGAAGTCAGCAAAACCTCTGTAGATCTGTGGATATAGGGTTTGTGACACCCTGGCCCTGCTCTTATAGCAAAGAAAATGGCTCAGAGGTGTCAAAGGAGAAGCAAAATCAAGGTGTTACCAAGGGTATTTGCCATGTCTGAGCAGCTTTCTGCTGGGGAAGATGGGGGTATTGTTTCCCTGACTTCCCTCTGGATCTGAGGTTTGCTTTTGTGGGTTTTGAGGCAAGTTTGTTTATTGTAGTATTCTAAATATTGCGTTGTATGTGTATTCAAATCTATATGCAAAGTGACAATTGCTTACCCAATTTTTTTTTTTCTTGCAAACAATTTGCTCACTTGGTTCAGTGTAAATCTCGAAAGCTGATAAATTCTGGGCACATATAACCCCGGTGGGGAAAGAACTGGGCTTTGTGTGTTTATAAACAGTGAGAGGAAAATATCTGTCTCCTCACAAAGAGTTTACATTCCACGTGGGTTCTCTTGCCAGGGTGTCCAATAAAAGAAAAGATGCATTTCTTTTCAAAAGGCGCTGGAAACATCTGGCTGGGTGGCACCATCACTGAATCCCGTATGTGGAATCCAAAGGAGGTCAAGCAGGAGACTGGCTGGGGACTAACAAGCTCTGTGATTAAGTAAAATCAATCAAAAGGAGGCAAACTGGGCCCTGGGGCTCTAAGGAGGTGGTGAAGGAACTTACTAATTAATTTGGAAGGTGTTTAGAGGCCTTTTTTGTCATGGTTATCTATACACAGTTGTCATCCCATGCAGTTCTTCACTCACTTGGACGAATTTTTTGGCAGGCTCCTAGTGGTCTGAGGTTCAGAGAAATTATTTTAATCATTAAATATTACTGTCACCTGCTCTCCCCAACATTTTACTGTTCTTTCACAAGGTGTCAAGGCTGCTTCTTAGCAGTGATTAGAAAGTGGCTGGAGATTGGGAAAGAGAACTGTGAAAAGAAGAAAACAGTAAACGTGACTAGTTCATGCATGCATCAGCTTCTGCTTCTTAGGCTAATGGTTCTGCAAGACTTTTTTTCTATGTGACATAAAGGTGGTGTCCACGCTGCACTGCGATTGGGAAAGAGAACTGTGAAAAGAAGAAAACAGTAAACGTGACTAGTTCATGCATGCATCAGCTTCTGCTTCTTAGGCTAATGGTTCTGCAAGACTTTTTTTCTATGACATAAAGGTGGTGTCCACACTGCACTGCAAATTTAGCCTTGTAACCTCTGGTTAGATTTAAAGGATGAAAGGTAGCCAAACAAATCAAATTCGGTGCATAAAGTGCAAAGTCCTCTGTGTTGAAGTGTTCTTTCCAGCAAAAACAAGTACAAGACCATATAATTGACTTTTCCTGAGTTATTCTGAGAGCAAGTGCTGGAAAGGGCTGGAAAATGGACATATTTAAGCCCCACAGGGAATTTTTAATAGTTGACAATTGGTTGTGTAGAGCCCAAACTTCTCTGTGTCCACCCCAAATCCTTCTTCTCGCAGGATCCTTAAAGTTCCAAACATCAGAACAACTGACTCTTTCAAATGCATTCTCCAGACAGGCTGGACTCCATGGTCCTTGACTTTGAGATACCTGAGGAAGAGAAGCATTTTTGTAGGCTTCCAAATATTCAAAGCTAGCAGATGTATTGGGGTGTGTGTATTGATATTCCTTGGTGCCCGTTGCCAACCGTCCTGCCGGGATCACTGACGTGACCATGCTCTCCCTTTAAAGAATGAGGACAAAAGCAAGATTTAGAGGAAGCCGCCAGGCTCATAAGTCTTCCCGCATTTTATCCGTACCCATTAAATCTACGTGGGGCATGCTACCGGTCATGAACCCTACGGGCCCATCCTTGGCTGCAAAGCTCCCTAAAGGAGGAATTTTCCCACTGCTAATGTTTTTGGCAAGGAGCGTAGCCTCGCTCAATGCAATTGTTATTTTTATCCATTGCTGAATGCTTTGCAGCTCAAGCTGGGTGGTCTTTAAGACGTCGCACACAATTAACGTGGGCTGAGTCAGGGAGCGGAGAGGTATTATCGGGGAGGAACGTGCAAGTGTGGGACCAGCCAAATTCCTCTAAAGCTACTGGGACAGCGGTGATGGCTGGCGGTGAGCTGAAGCTGCTCCTCATGTGGGTTAGCAGGGGTGAACTGGAAGGGGCTCTCTTGTTCTGAGGTCCCTGCTGTCCCTTTCTTTGAGGAAGAGCTATGTGGAGCTGTCAGTCCTTGCAGGATTGCATCAGGTCAGCAAATCTCATTGGATTGGTCTTGTCAGAAATGGAGCCAATGGATTTGTCCTCCCATCTGTTGTGGGCAGAGGTGGCCAGAGAAAACTTCTGAACCTGAAGCAAACCAGGTAAAGGCTGAAGGGATTGACTTCTGAGCATGATCACTGATGCAAATAACACCGTGTCTTGCTGAGAGCCCACCATGGCTCACACTTTGCTGCTGGGCAAAGCCAGGGGAGATCTCCCTCAAGGGGTGGCTCTTTGGCCTGCAGCGGGGTTGTGTGTGGCCAAAAGAAAAGTGACCCAATGGGAAGGGCCAGTAGCAATGACGTTGCTGGAAGGAGTTGGACTGTGTTGTTTAGCAGAGAGCCTAGAGCTGTCATCAGTGGGACACACTTTGAGGACTTCCAGTCCTTCTCTATAAAAAGAATTCCCCAGGTATTTCTTTAAATTAAAATTGAGAGGGAGATGGGGTGGAAATTATCTTCAGGAAGGGATTTCTTTTTTCCCTGCTTTTTTTCCCTGCAAATGAAAGAATTTTTACAAACAACTGATTAAGTTTTGCATCATTCTGTGGCAGCCGTAAATGGTAACAAATCGTTGCTTTGTTTCCCTCTTCATTTCTTCAGTCTGGAAACCTCAGCTAGTCATCATCAAATCGGGAGGTGCGGCAGTTAATGAAACATGTAATTGAAAAAGAAAGAAAAAATAAAATCTACCTATGTGTGAAAAGTTACAGAAATCCCCGTACGCTAAGAAATAGATTGGCGACAGGTTGGAAAAATCACTCTCATTGTTGGGTGGTGTCTTGTGGATGGATGCAGCAGTTTCACCCAGGAGCCACAGGCAGCACTAGCCTGTCTGCTGGTGATGTTGTTTTGTCTGAGGTGGGACAACCCACTCTGCTCGTGCCACAGAGTTTATGATTGAGTTGCACATCCCGTCTTGGGACAGGTGCCAATTGGATGTGACATCAGAATTTGAGCTGGGCTGATTAGATCCTGCCCAGTCTTGGACTCAGTCCTTAATTTCTTTCACATGGTCTTCTCTCCGGAAGCTCTGTTACCCTTTAAAGAAAAACAGCAGTTGGTCAAGGGACCGTCTGGCATGCATCCAGGGGACCATCTTCATCATGCTGTGGGCTACTGTGCACCATCAAAATAGCACTGACCTCCTCTGCCCTTCCTCAGGAACAGTGAGGGCTTGTGCATGTGCCCCATCTCTGGGTGCTCTCCCTGTCCAAAAGACACTGCTGGGACATTCAACAGCTGTCGTTTTGGATCTTTGCCCATTGTTGGATGGAGACCACCAGCTCATTTGCTCTGGAGCGATGAGCTGCAAGAGACTAACAGCCACCCAAGCTTGCACAAGGCCATATTTATCTTTGGAGGGATCCAATTCTCTCTTTCCTCTGCAACCTCTGCCTTTTTTGTTTAAACCAAAAAGGTTTAAACCTGCAGGAAAGCCCAAAGGCTGCAGCGTGAGCAGGCGTGCAAAAATCTGGATTGCCGCAGGGTGAGAGGCTTAGAGGGATGAGGTGACTCCAAGAAAGGCATGGCAATTCAGCTCTTTCTTATTAAGTTGAGGGTTTTTTCCCAGTTTTTCATGTGGAAAAGGTATTATTCTAAGTAACACTTTTTCCTTATTTTCCTTCCACCTCTTATATAATTTTTCATCTCCTCACCAGAAGAAGGGAAAGAAGGATTTGTGAGAGAAGCAAAATTACTTTTCTTTTGGTTTCGTTTCATTCTTTAAAAAATGGTTTGTTTTCTGAGTGGAAAACCAGAGGAAATTAGTGTGGAAGAGGAAAATATCCTTCTCCCTCAGCTATGGGGATGCTGCATGGCACAATACCTTCAACAGAGCACCCTCTGGAGACTGAAGGGTTGCCAAACCCATCCTTTCCGTGAAACAGAAGTCCCTGGGTGTCCTCGTGTGCCAGGAGCTGCTGGGACCACACAGAGGCTGCCAAGTGTATTGGTGCTGTGTTGTTGACCTTCCAGAGGTACCATTTCAATTCCTCCTCCAGGACTGTGATGAGTACCATTAATATGTCCTAATGATGCCCAAAATTGGGGGAGGAGAAAGGGAGGAACTGGGATCTTTGATATGTATGGCAGAAGATTTTAAGGGAAATGATAATTTGCCCATCAACTTTAAATGCCAAAATGACAATCCCAGAGGCAAGTGTGACTCTTTCACCTCTTCCTCCCGTGGCAGAAATGTCCAGCTTTACACTCTCTAAGTAGAAATATGGTTTCCTGAAATAATTTGCGACACCAGCCCTGGCAATGGTTATTCCCAGATGCTTGCAGCATGTGGTTGTACGTCTGGGAGTGGTGGTGCCTGGCTCCCATCCCAGCAGGTGTTTGACTTCTTTAAGAGTTGGAGGGTGATCCTGAGTGTGTCTGAATGACGTCCTATAGACTGACAGGAGCACCATCACCTCAGGGAGCTCTTCCATGCCCAAGCCAGAGGGAAACATGACTGGAATGGGTCCAGCAAAAGAAAGCAGAGATGATGAGGAGCTTGGAAAGACTCCCACAGGCAGAGGAGTTGGGAGTTAAACAGATTAGGGCTGTTTAATTTAGTGAGGAGTAAGAGGTGCCTTGGTGGGGTTTATGAAATAGTGAGTGCTGCAGAGAAGGTCAAGAAACCAGTGCTATCTACCAGTTCATGTATTTTACAGAACACCTGATGCAACTCGAAGGCAGGGGTGGAATATTAAATAATGCTTATTAATGTTTAATAACACATAACATTAAATAAAGTGTTTAAAGTAGTGGGAGAAATGTTTTGCAAGTACATGTCAGTGCTCCAGGTGTTCTGGAGTGATGATATTTGAATGGATGGTGCACAGGCCTTGGTAGGAATGCTTCTCTCTGGTCCACAAGGGGTTGCAGGACCTGCCCCCCTTGGCCAGGGGGTGCTGGAGGACTCTAGCAGAGGACCATGACAGTGTATGGCCTTGGGTCAAAGGCAGCCTGGTGTCTGCTGCTGTAGAACTGTCATCATGTTGTGGTCATCAGGAGGTGAAGTGGTGAGTTGCCCTATAGGCACATAGCATGATTTTCTGGGTGATGCTGGTATTTCAAAGAGACAAATCATAAAATTAGAGAATGTTTTGTGGTGCAAGGGACCTTTAAAAGTCATTGTCGTGGATTAGGGCTGGGCCGGCCTCTAGCACAGACAGACGCTCTCTAACC
>NW_009731112.1:52671-56614 GCF_000703405.1 Apaloderma vittatum | reverse complement strand
AAATATATATAATATCAAAGTAAATTCCTCATGACCTTTATTCCAGCTAGAGAAATGGCACATTGGATTTATCTACAGTGATGTTCTTTGCCTTTTGGGTACCATGAGGTGTAAGCAGAACATACTAGTAAATCCCACAGCTGGCTTCTTGTGATGTGAGACCTCTAGATCTTAAAACAGCTTTTCCTGAGGAGTCGTTGCCTTCCTTATGGGATGCACATGTCATCCTCTGAAAAAAATGTCAGTGTAGGAATATCAAGAAATTATTTTTTATTCTGATATTAGGTGCTAATTATTTTTTGTTCATTTCTGTACATTCAATTCAAAATTAGTTTTATGTTAAGACAAATCTCAGTGACAGTGAAGTTCATATGCTCTGCTAATTCATCAGAGCTAATTAACTGGGTTTTCCTATTTGATTCAGTTTCCTTGAATTTAATACTTCTGTTTGGTAAGCAGACAGATATAGAGATTAATGGGTCACTGTATTTATGGCTGCTCATTATCTCCTTTAATATTCAGGTTGAATAGCATAAGTTCTGATTACAATTAAAATGCCTAAATCTTTGCAGTAATTGACTAAAACAAGCAATGTGTACTTTGATGAAGTTCGTCTCCATGAGGAAGGCAGCCTCAAAGAACACAGTTCTTTTCACTCAGTGAAACACTGAGTGCTTAATTATTCCTCCTGAATACAAGAGATTTCTAAAACAACGTTTCGATACAAAAATGGCTATATAAGACTTTATGTAAAAGTGCTCAGGAGGTTCGTCTTCAGTGGACATATTGATACTAGTTCCCTGATATTGATTATCTCTATCACAAAGATTTTGCTACAACACAACAATCTTTTTGCAATATTCTACTATATTATTTATCATAGGTATTAATTTATATTAAGGAGGAAATAACTGATATTTATATACATTAACTTTTATACTTTCACTCATACAAGTGTGCGTGCGTGTCTGCGCACAGAAGACTTGGAGAGCTCTTGACAGACTAGGGCTTCTGAAAGTTTTGATAGAAGAATAGTTAGGTAAATCACTCCCGAGAAATATCATCTGCAACTGGAAACTAATTACCAGAGTTTAAATAATGTAAAATAACAAATCCTATACATTTTTTCAAACCTGTTTTGTTATTTCAATGGGATTTTTAAACTTTGTTTTCTTGTTTGTTTCTGCAACCATGTACAGTAAAGTAGCAAATATACCATTATAGTTATTTTAATGAATTTAAGGAGTCAAATTAAAAAAAAAAAAGAAAAAAAAAAGTAGAGTTCTTAATATTTCCATGACATTTCCCAGTGATGTGGAAAAAGTAGTTTAAATAATTGCTGTCTGGACCTAGAAAAAAATATTTTCTCCTTTACTTCCATTGGTAATAATATAACCTGTCTAAAACTCAGAAGGGAATTAAAACTCACAGGAAAATAAGCTTTATATATTTCTGTGGTTTATGCTGAAGATTAGAAAAGAATTCAAAATGTTTAAACAAATTGGAATTGTACCTATGGTTTTGAAGTCAAGAAAAGATGGTTCATGAAGATCCCATTAATGTAAGTAGTAGGAATATTTGTTTAAGCCAAGACGAGCAGATTGTTAACATCAGCAGGGGAGAAGGAATTCAATCAGCTCTGTCTTCACCAGTAGATACATCCAAATTAGAAAGAATAAATTAGATTTTAACCACTGGATCACAAAAATGTACAATGCAGTAAAACATAAACTGCAAGAAAGTTTCCTCAGATTGTATCTTCTGATAAAATTTGCTTTGGAAATTTGTGTATGACATGCCTATAAATGTGCAAAGGATCTTGCCCTGGTTTAGATAGCTTGTGCAGTTAAAGTAACCAGAAAATATGGAAAAACAGAAGCACTACAAAATTACTTGTAGGAATAAGAAAAGATTTGTAGAATTTTTACATCACTTAAAAAATAATTGTGACTATAAGCAATATTTTCTAAACAGTATGTATTTTTTTAAAAGCAATACACTGAAACAGGCCATAAGAAAGGTGAAAATGTTGCTTAAAATCACTTAGATGATTGTACAGCAAATCAGGCACACGGAAATCAACCTTGATAAGGGTGAACCTAACACTGGTATGTGAACCTAGCATTGATTTGGAATTGGTGGGATTGAGCTATTCCTCAATTTTTTGTTTTTCTTTTCCTATTTGGGTCCTATTTCTGATCTCGCAAACATTCCTTGCGGGAAAGCAGGAAAAGGATGACCGAAGTACACAGCTGTAGGAGATACCTCACCAAGCACAGCCTGCAGAGCAAACGGTGTCACCTTCAAAATGAAACATTTCACATTCACTCCTCATCTGGGAGCAGACAAAGCAGCCAGAGGTGAGGAAACATTCAGAGATACATCAAAGTGGACCGCTAGACTAATGAGGAAGAAACCCCCGCCATGAACATACAACCCCAGAAGAGACCTCAGAAGATCACATGACCTGTCAATATCCTTCCCAACTTCATCCTTCTTGAGAAGGGTTGGCAACTTGAAACCCAGAGAGACATGTATGAGTGAGCACCAGGGAATAGCAGGTACTGGAAAGGTTGGGTTTTTTTGGATAAGAATTCTAATTGTGTTATTGATATTTTCATGCATTAGTTAGATGATTTGGACTACCAGACTCATAGAATGTTGATTAAACCAAAATAAAGTCTTACCTCCTTATACGGTATGCTCCCTTCACCCATAATGACATTTTGAGTGCAAAATAGTTTTTGAGGGCAAGACATATGATATACATATAACAATATATGCATATATACATCTGTATGTGCACATATATGTATATTAAGAAACCTCTTTCTGGAAAAAGATTCAAATTGGTCACAGCTCTCCTCTTTGTCCTAAAAAAGGAATTTCACTTTAAAAAAATTTCACTAATTTTAGTTCTTATTCTTAGGGATGAGTGGCAAGCTTCCAGTATGTAGCCAGGGAAATAGCTGCAGTAAAATGAGACCAAATTCTGCCCTTCCTCCTACCTGTAAAACCCCATTAAACTCAAGGATATGCATCAGTGAAACAGAGAGTAGAACTTGGCCTCCATAGATATGAAATATTACTAGGAGCAACACTTTAGATAATATTACTAGGAGCAACACTTTAGACGAAGTACATGTTAGTTCTCATGAAAGATGTTAACTGTCTTAAGAACTTCAGAGCTGCTTCTTGTTGCAGATCAAGTAGCTCAGGAGCAACACCAAGGAAAGCTGATCAATTTGATCCTAGCATTGTACCTGAGCACTGCTGGGATGGGACTACTTCTAAATGTGAGTCTGTAGTTCAGTCTTCAAACTGGGGCAAGTTGAATTATTTATTGCAGTTACTGAATTATTTATTTCTGTTCACAAATAGGCCTTGATTTTTATAAATATATTTGGCATGCATCATTTTTTGATCAGTTTAGTCAGATAAAATCTAACTTTTAGTTTCCTTAGTCTTGCAAGGCACTGAGATTGTAATGGCATTTTTTGTGACATGGTGTTCTTACTCTCTGGATAATTGTCTGAAGGCTTCAGGAGAGTGGTGAATGACAAATAGCAAACAAGGCAGAGCAACTGGTTTGTTTCACTAACAAATCTTTATGTGTTAATACAAAATACTATTGAAGACCACTCTCTGATACTTCTGATCATGGAAATAACACTCTCATTCTTTTTCATCAATATCAAATAAAAAGAGTCAAAAATAAAGGTTGACCTAAATGGTTCTTAGAAATCTTAACAACTATTCATGTACATTGAACTTTACCCCACATAAGATTTGAGTCAAGAAAAAAAAAGAGGAAGAGGAAAACAGAAAAATTAAATTTCATCTCCGTCTCTTCTACTTTAGAATTCAAAATCTAGACAGAATGCTGCATAAGCCTGCAGTTTCACAGCAGGATAAGTTGAAACAATCCCTCTCTAATTTGCTT
>NW_009731112.1:0-52640 GCF_000703405.1 Apaloderma vittatum | reverse complement strand
CTTTCCCTGTACACATTTTTCTTCACCTCTACAGGTTATCTCTGGATCTTATAAGATCCTGTGCTGAGCTGATTTGTCACATAGAAATGGTAAAATAAATAAATATATATGTATATCTCCACACTGTTTTCTATTTCGTATACTAAAATCACTTAGGGAAAGCATGATAAAGACTAGAAATGGCATAAGGCAGAGGGCAGAGGTAAAAAGGGACATATCATAGTAGGCAGAAATTACCAGGTGATATATATGGTTCTGAATTCTAAGTTCCATGCTGTCATGTTCTGATCATGCCTCTTCTGCTAACAAATGGGCAACATTAAGTTCTCTCAAAACAGTGAAAAAGCTGTCTTTCATATGACTGCACAGAGGTTTAAACATTGATCCAGGAAATAGAAAATCTATTACAGTAATACATTTTAATCTCTCATGTTTTAAAATTATTTCTCTTTAAAATATGTCTTTCCCCTGACAAGTTCAAATGTAAAGAAAATGACTGATAAATATCTGTCATTGAAGAGGGCAGTATGTAACCGTAATGATCATGGAGAGACTGTATGTGAGTGTTACCACATACTTACCATGTGAGCAAAGAACCTCCTGCAAGGACACTAAACAACCTCCTCATTATTGTTATATTACACCCTCTATTTAAGGACAAATATTTAAAATCACTGTTGAGGATTAATTTACCTTCAGTAAACTAAGCTTGGAAGTAGGTATAAAACATAATATACCAAGCATATATATATTTTTAACACTGAAACTTAGAAGCTATATACATATACATCAGACATACATAACTGTAAAAGATTTCATGTTATTCAAAGATTGGGCATATTTCCAAGACAGAAAATACTTTGTTTGCTTATTATCTGACAACAGGACATGCCTACATGTTGCAAAAAGATATGGCTACAGGCTTAGAACTCTACTGTGTGAAAAGATTAGCTTGACACATGCAAATAATACAAAATTAATTACCTTGTGAATCGTGTCACATAAATACAAGGAAATGATTTCTGTATACATTTAACTGAGTAAATATGATCTTTGACATTTCTAGTAAAATGTTTGTAAAACACTGAGCAAGTTCTTAGTGCTCATGTGGGCTCACCTTGGCCATGCCTGGGCTGAGATTGTTGTCATAATTGATGCTTTCCTATATTAATTAGATAATTAGGAATATTTGGTTGTTAAAACATTAATTTTACCAACAATAAATATTTAGCTCCAGATATACGATGGATTAACTTTTGCTTAATGAAAGAGTGGTTGTAAAAGAGGGCATCAATTCCTGTTGAATCCAAAGATGTCTAGCTGCAAGGTCCCTTTAGTGTGTTATATCAACACTGAGGTTGCATAAAACATAAATCACTTTTGAAAATCTGGTTTTGAAAAGATGCTTGAAGGATGTCAAACAATACAGATAACAGAATGTGCTACAAGAAAGCAAAATCATCTTCACTAAATATTTTTAGATATTTGGAGTTCGTGGCAGGTCATTAAAAAATTTGAGTTTAGTTATCATGGCTTGTTGCTGTAAGAAAAGGGGGATTGTTTTAAACTAAAAAAGAGTAGATTTAGACTAGATATAACAAAGAAATTTTTTACAATAATGATGGTGAAACAGTCAAACAGGTTGCCCAGGGAGGTGATAGAAGCCCCATCCTTGAAGACCTTGAAGGTTGATGGGGCCTTATGCATCCTGATGCAGTTCAAGATCTCTCTTGCTCATTGCTTTAAAGGGGCAAGTCGGTTTGGCAGAATCTAAATGCTCTTGCATTACAGCTTGTTCTCAGATATCGGAAGGGCTGGGAGTGGCTAGGCTTAGAGTCTGAGCAACGCCCAATTCAGATTTGATAGTCTGGACAAATAACACAATGCATGTTCAATCTAGCGATGCCCCTGGACTCATGCGGCCAACCTTAACGAGTGCGGTGTCGTTCAGCAAGAACTCTCACAGCCAGTCTCAGCGTGGCAGTGCTAGCAGGGAATCTTGCAGCCATATCAAGGCTTATTTAATCTAGTGGCACTTCCTGAACTCACATGACAAGACTCAGTGTGGCGGCATCCACTAGGAACTCACACAGACAGATCGAGATGCACTCAATCTACCCTCATTCCCTAGACTCACATGGCCAGCCTTAAAATGAGCGTGGCAGCATTCAGTAGGAGCTCACAAGGCCAGGTTAAGAAAGAATATAATTTATTAAAGCAACAGATACACAAAATTCTTTCAGATTGCCAGTGATAGTGACTGTCTGCAAAGCATGTGCAAATTATGGGTGATACAGCCTGGCAATAAATATGTTAGATTATAAAGCAACTCTCTGAAGATTTTCTAGTGTCCTGGGGAAGCACTTGGCATAACCAAGTGTTCAGATTTTACCCAAAGGCATCACTCTGGGGGGAAAGAGAGTCTCAGCCCATCAACTGAACCCAGAAGTCAGAGGTGGTCCGTGGGGGTATCTTCTCTGATGATGATGGCATCTTCCCTGACTGTGATGTTATCTTCCCTAACATTCTCCCTTTCTTGAGCTATTTTTATATTGTTTGTTAGCTGTCAGGTGGTGCTTGAGTGCCTCTAGTCATACATATCTTCACTGTGTGAATTTTCTTCTCTTTGCTTTTAAAGGTACACACTAGAAAAATTCAGGGCGCAAGCTCAGTGAGGGGTGGTTGCACCTCAAATGTGGGTAGCTTTGGGGATGGAGGTGTGTTTTGGTATTATGATGAGATTATAATGAGCAAAGTTCACCCAAAGGATGGCATTTTGTCAAAAGATGACAGACTGTTGGGCCAGGATAGCAAATGTGTGACTTATCAGTTCCATGGTAATTCCAAATTCTTTTTCTATGCACAGAGCCCGACCACGGTGTCTTCACTCCATTCCATGCTCCATGTAATCTCTCTTAGAGTCAGAACAGCAAGCTCCCTTAATGTTACCAACACTTGAGGTTGCCTAGGGAACACTTGTGGAAGCAGCTCCTTGCATACCAGCTGCACATCATCTGGAAACTTTCTCAAAGTCCCAGTTTGAACAATGCTGTATTGTTAATTGAGTCATTTTGGGCAATTTTTTCACATAATCACATGACATGGGAAGTCTTAGGGTGATTGTGACTAAGCAATTGCATGACTGAAATTTTAATTTCTGATCCTTATTCCCACAGGAGCGTTGGACTAGATGACCTTTATAGCTCCCTTCCAACCCAAAGCACTCTATGATTCTATTATTCTATGATTCTATTCTGGTTACTGCACGTCTTGGTCTTCACAAAACCCTGATATAATAACAAGATCTTTTCCCCTTTAATTTCCTACTTCACTAAAATTGTTTGTCATTCTGTCTAAATATAATGATAACAGTTTAGGTTGAGTTAAACCACAACTCTTATTGTAACTCAGACAATTAGATCCTCCAGAAAGGCCCAGAAGTCTACTTCATGTTGTCACAGGCAGATTTCACAGACGCCTTATTGGCCACACATATGGCCAAAAAAGAGGTTTGCAGTTATTTTTTGGCAATCCAGTTCAGTAGTAGACCAAACAATCTAAACATTATGTTTTACAACAAACGATTTCAGTAAAAAACAGTAAATGCTTTTCAAGTGCCTTTTAAAAGACGTTCAGATTTCTCTATGGTAAAGGAAAATAGTTCTTTTAAAGGGAAATACAAATGGAAGGCAATATTAAGTCCATGAAAAGATGACGATACCAGGATTTTAGCTCAGAAAAAAAAACATTGCAATTTGGTCTGAGGTCTTTGAACTCAGAGAAGCTATTAGGAGGTAAAATCAGTCTCTAATTCCAAATTAATTATATGCAAAATAAACATGTTTGTTTACACAGAATGTGCTCTCTTTTTTTCTTTTTTTTTTTTTCCTTTTTTTTCAGTGATCTGAGAGGCCTTATTCTACATTCACCTGTAAAGTCATGTAACTTTCCTGAACTGGACTGAGTGACTCTGGTCTCACACCAGATGTTCTGTGAACAGAGTGGCCAGTCGACTTCACTGAAGTGATTCTTCCTGAAATGGGGAATCTGCTATCCTGATGATTCAAGTAACCTTAAATAAAGAGAAGCTCAAATTTCTAACTCTAGATTCAACTTTTCCGTTTTTTTTTTAAAGAAACTGGACATAGAGAAGATGGAAATATTGACTTATGATTGAGAAGATGGAAATATTGACTTATGATTGTACAAAATACTTTGTTTAGGTTATATAAAAGAAAATTGAAGAAAAATGTAATCAGAGACCCTGGAAGGATAAAGAAAATTAATTGAAAGATTAAATCATTTAAGTTTAAGTAAGTTAATGAAGGTATCTGTGAGACAGGCAGGTTCTCCAGGCTCACATTTTCATGATTGTCAAGGTAAGGCTACTCATTACAGTCACTGGAGTTTAGAAAGACATTAGTTTCTAGAGTTTATGTGACTAGTCTCATCTCAAATTCCAGATGCATCAGGGCATCAGTGTTCTATTGGTCCTTGAATCACAGCCTTGCTTCTGTGATTTATAAACCTAAGCAGAAAGCAGTAAACTGTTTTCCAGCCTCAGCTGAGTTACACTCTCACGACCATCTAGTGCTCTTTGTGATTTCCTTGGGTATTCTGGTTAGTCCCCAGATGTGACACTGAAAGAATATGGGTGATATGAGGATGCCCTCTGTCCCTTAATACATCCCAAGACTAGCTTGGTTACACAAGATGTCTCAAAGGGCACAAGACATATAAGTAAATGAATCAAACCTTCTTCATCTACTTACAGTATGAAAAGAACTATTGGATTTCAGAAATAATTGGTCCAGAAAAGGAAAATTTAACTTCCATGTTATGGAAATCTTTCTAATGGTAGGAATATCTGAAGAAATGGTGACATGAATGGATTAGAATGACTTGATGATATAGACAGACATCTCTCATCATTTATCAAAATTGCTGACAATCTGCATATAAAACCAGCAATATAACTCATTCCTTGAGGTTACTATGTTAAAAAAAGCCAAATCAAAACAAAAAAAAATCACCAAATAAAACAGAAATTACATTCCTGTTTCTTGAAAAAAACACATTTTTTTCTTTTAAAATGAAAATTTGTGTGTGTGTGTGTGAATGTGCTTAAACTTACCTTTATTGCCCATATTAAGACAAAAAGAGTTAGAGTACTGTGATGATGAATTACTCAAATTATTATTGATATATATGCTAAGCTTAAGACTTTTGCAGAGATATATGAAATATCTATTAAAATTGTACTCCCTAAGAAAAAAAAAGGTAATCTGTAATCTAGTATACTTACTTTCTCTTAAAGTGTTACTAGACTTCAAATATACCATTCTTTCTTCAGTAGTCATTCTGTGGATGTTGAGTCTACAGTATGGATGTACACAAAAGAAAGCAGTTGATTAACCTTGGTTTTTAGATATCCAGAAGCCATGGAAACATGAAACATAGCTTGTAATAAACACCTTAAAATAATATAATGTGCTTTACAGAATAGAATTATGGACAACACTACCTGTACCACCCATGCAATACCTTATCACATAAAAGATTTAGTGAAAGCAGCTTGACATCTGGCTGTAGGTAATACCGTGATAAATGACTGACCTTTGAGGAAGGATCCCTACTATGACAAAGTCAGTTAGAAACTATGGAGATAATTTATGAAGTTCACTTTTTACCCAACCTGAAGTTTTCTTGGAGACTATCATTCACATCTCCATGTATGAGAATATTACGTCACACTCATATTGCTGGTGACTTTGAGTAGAAATATTCTAAGACAAAAGATTTCTGTGTTCACAGGTGCTTTGAGTGAAAGACGGAAGATTTTTCAACAGATGCTTCACTTAGCTTGCAATAATTCCATTGCACAGTGAATCATGAGGTCTCAGATTATTTTAGGGACCTATATTCACTGACCTGCAGTGGCAGGTTGGATGGGCAGTATTAAACCAATGTATTTTCATGAGATCGATTTTCTCATTTAGCTAGTGATTGAGGTCTGAAGGGAGATTTTATTTATTTAGTCATGAGAGATACTAGAGCTTTTTAATAATATAGCAAAAAATTCTTTTTTTACCAACTGTGAGGGACTGCTAAATGAAAGTCTCAAACAGCCTGGAAGCTAAACAGGCCGTGGCTGCCTGCCTGGCACCTCTCAAGTTGGTGCGGGGGTGAGTCCAGCCACTGCCCAAGGTTTGGGAGCAGACAGGGCTTGGAGCTGTGGCTGCAAGAAGCCGGGAGAGGGAGGAGTGACCGCCCTCAGAAGCCCCCACCATCCCCCAGATCTGTTCACGGTAATTTTCCACAAGGGGTAAACAACACAATGCAGCAGGAACTTGATTGTATAAAAGGCAGGAAACCCAGATGGTTGGGCGCTTTTTGCCCGCCACTAGGAGATGGCTGCATGTGCCGTGGTGGTCGCTGGATCCAAGAGTGATGATCTTTCCTTTTTCTATTGCTTTCTTTCTCTCTCTTTCTAGCTTTAACAAAAGGCTAGCTATGGTGGGGCTGGTTTCCTTCACTTGCTAATGGCTCTTTGTTGTGAGGTGTGTTGATTGCGCTAAGTGGATTATTGAAACACGTCGTAATTAGTTCTTTGCTGATTAATAAATAAACTGATGAAAGGATCTTTGATGTGACTCACGTTAATCCTGGCCTGGGAACTGGTGAATCTAAGTCATCATCCTGAAAACTTGGGATGTAACACTAACAAAAAAAACTGAGACTAAGCAAAAATTGGGAATTGGAAAATATTAATACCCTTATCCTCAGTGATATTAATTTTCTGTGCTCAAGAAAACACAGAAAGAACCCAAATTTCATATTTAAAATAATAAGAAGGACTGCTGTGTTGTCCTGAGAATTTTAAGTTTTAATGAAGAACATAGGCAACAGAATATGAGTATTTATTAATATACATATTGTTTTTCCCTATTTTTTAAGTCATTATATATGTATTAGTTGGACAATTCTGAAATTATAAAGAGTATTATTAGAGAAAACCCACTGTCATTATAAATAGTAAAGTGAGACCAGGAAGTGGAGGTTTATCTTCTACCACCTCAGGCAAATAGATGCATAAAATTTGACAAAGAGAATTATCTGAATAAGTGATAGAATAATTTCGAAGTCTACCATCTGGCACTTCATCTCACCAATGTTTTAAACCCATAACAAAATTTCAGTTTCATATCTAAAGCAGCTTTCTCTGTATTATCATCAGCCAACCTGATTAAAATAAAAAATAAAAAATTCTGAAATGGTACTGAAAAAAATAATCTACTTTCAATTTCTTTCTCTTTCTTTAGTCCCTCTGTGAACTTGTTATGCCTTCATCTGTAAGGAAGCCAGAACAAGAATAATTAATCATATTCCGTAAGAATTAGTGGTTGGAAGTAGTGCTATGATTTGATATTATGCAGCGTGTTAGACTGGGAAAAATGGTGAAAGGACATAAAATTCTTCCTTATTAGAAAACCTATCTATGATTATCTTACAGCTTTTCAGTGAAGATATTAGCAATACTGTACTGCGTCTTCTAAATAAACTTGAAAAAACCCTTGCCATTAAAAATGTTCAAAAATCCAGAGATGCAAAGTTCTGTCATCTCCCATTCCATTTGAAAAGAGGCAAGTATATACAAATGTGATGTGAGCCAGGAGGAAGAAAACCTTCATTTCTTTCACCTTGGCATAAGAAATAACTTTCTGACATGTGAAACATTCTGCTACTCTTCCTTTAGTTGGTTTGTCTTTTTAGATCTCTGAAGCTATCTTTGAAATTATATTTACCTTGAAAAATGAAGCATGGTGAAGACTTCCCTAGGAAAGCAGTGGTCTAAGCTAGTAAAACTGTAGCAGAGGTCAAAGCAGCTCCACAGAGAGACAACACTGTATGATTAAACAGGTGCAATTTTGTCAATAGAGCTACACTCATGTAAATATATACTGATATGGTATTAGTTTGCTCAGAGTGAGTGTATCAAACTTCAATCCATTCAGATGCCAGTTCAGAGATTAATTTCCTTTCCTTGTCTCTGTATTCTCAGTACAGGTATGAAGGAGTCCTGAGAAGCCCCATGTTTGTATATGGCTTAACACAATAGTGCCTATTCTTGGCTCTGATTCACTGCGTAGCGAGCATATACAAGAATACTCCCACACCGGGTTGTAAACGAATTTAGTCCAGTAAAAATAGATGCTTGTACTTCAAAAGACAATGTCTCCCATCTCTATGAAAATTTTTCATTTAGTATTTTAGTAATGCTATTATTAATATTCAATTTTACCAGAATATAAAGTCCCAAAGCATAGATCCCCATTCTTAAAATATCTCTGCTACTTTCTTTAATAAGATATATAGATATTTCATTAAATGCTTTGACAAACTTGCTGACCTATGTATTTTTGAAACTTTTCACTTTTACTTTGTTTCTAATAACATTTACAAAAATACAGGATCTTTTTTTCCTTTGGAGTTTATCCGCTACCCATATTTATGTCCTATCTGAAAACCATAATCCTGTATTTCTGACATCACAATGAACTATTGGGAACATGTAAGATCATTTTTATGATCTCATGGCAGGGAGGTTGGATTAGATGATCTCTAAGGTCCCTTTCAACCTAAAACAGGATGAGAGGGCATGGTCTGAAACTGCGTCAGGAAAAGTTTAGCTGAGATATCAGGAAGCATTCAGGAAAGCAGGGCTTGGTAACAAAATCTGTTTTTATTGCTCCGCAGCTAGGGCAGAGGCTGAGCAACTGTCTGTATGGAGTGTAACTCAGTTAATAGTGTTCGTTTATTAAGATCTTCTGAAAAAAGGTATGGAACATTTCATAATTTTCTGATGTAAAAACTGATTCTCTCTAGTAAGTTAGGCAAAAAGCAGGCATTTGACATTTGTAAGTTCATAAATGGTAGAATCTCTCATATTTCATGCCCAATACAATGTAAACAGGACTTCTATCATAATCTTCTGTGAGAGTATAAATTCTCAGCAAGTAGAAGGCAAATATATGTGACTAGTAAATATCAATATACATTTGACTTAATTAGTTTAATAGAATATATGCTATGCTATAGTATATAACACTGCATATATATGAATATATATACACTTACCATAATAAAATTATATATTTTGGATCTAAGTGTATGTGCTATGTAACTGTTACAAAAGTAGACTTTTTAGATGCAGTATATTTTTTATTTTGATATATTTTTTCCTAGCAGAAGCAAGAGCCAATTTAAAAATTACCTGTTTATATAATAATTTCTATCTCTTCTGATGCTTAGTCTTACTTCATTAGCACTAGTCTTTGTTTATCTGTACAAAGTTTCTCTTTGTGATAAAATACATATGAAATTAGAAGATACACTACAACTCAGATATATAGTATTATGGATTAGAAATGAAGAATATTTAATAAACTACTAATCTATCAGAATATTCAATGTGGAGGCAATTTTGTTTATATGATCAACACAGTAAATCATTCTGATTCAGGTATTTCACAAGAATTTAATTTACTATACTCAATTGGTGAGACATAAATTCAAAGAAAAACTGCAAGTCTATAGAGAATCAAAAAGCATTGAAAACATATATAAATGCTTATAAAAATGACATGGAATAACGCATATCCTTTTTATATGTCTTTTCTTATGAGATATTGTAATATAAGACAAAACTTATGTCTGTTACAGAAAAGAAGCTTACTCCTCTAGAAAGTTTGCTTGAAGTGTAGCGATAACAGAATTATTCTTACTATTTACATTAATAGAACATTTGTAGTATATTACATGAATGCAAAAAATTTAGATTTATTTCTAAGGCTTTGACTTTCTATTGATTAAGACGTAGTCTAATGGAAGTGTAGCATAATGTGACAAATTGTTTATTTTTACTTTTTAAACTAAAAAGTTGCCTATGTTTTCAAGGTTTCCCTGTTGGATACTACAGAGGAGAAATAAAGATAAAGAATGAACTAAAGAAAATTTATGACTGCATGCATGGACAGAAAGAGAGTGGAAGAGACTTGAAGTGCAACTGCTTTCTGAGCACACTCTCCTACACACATATGGCAAGAAAGGAATATATTGATGACCTACCTGGTGAGCTGTGGGAGATTATTATAGGTGGATTATGTTCACTGAAATTTGGATATCTGTCTCTAAGCTTCTTGTGTCAGGGTCCCACTAAAATCAGTGAAGGTTCAGCCAGTAAATTTTTAGGAATGTCCTATCTTACCCTGAAGCAGAAATTAAAAAAGGCCAGTTAATGAGTATGATGAAAATTGCCTATTTTCTTCCATTAACAAGTAAAGTAAATACAAACCAACTACTTCATATGTAGACATCAGAACTTCAGATATCTAAAGCTAAGTGTCACAAATGCATTATAAAACTGTAAAGGAACAGGAAATACAAATGGTAATCATGGACAAAAATAGGACCTTGATATCTGAAACACTTTGGCCATTGGAGGTTTATATAAATCCCATTGTGACCTAGCTGTCTAAATGGTGCCTAATACTAGCTATTGTTCACTAACTACTAACTAAATACTAACTGTTGAACCAGGATAGAGGTAGTCATTTTTTCTGATTATCTCTATTGTGACTTTTCAAGGCAGAAAGCAACATAGATTTTTTTTTTCTGCAACATAGATTATTTTTTTAATATTGTTTGGGTTACAGTTATTTAGAGTTTATGTGTTATACTTTCACCAGGTTAAAAAAAAGACACCCCCCTCAAAAAAAAAAAAAAAGAAACTCAAAGTTTCTTTCCTTGTTTATTTGTGTGCTTACTTTGTATGAAAGCTGAAAATCTAACTGTGCTTTCTACTAACTGGTAGTCAATCAATGTATAATAGTTTGCAACAACCTGGGATCTGACTCTATGCCTTGAGTTCGACTTTGCATTTTAAATTAAGTATTAATTTAAACTATGAAGAAAAGAAGATTTGCTGACCTAAGCAATCATTATCAACCACAGCATATTTTGAAAGACTGGCAATGCCATCAGCCGTCCCTGGTGCAAAGTATTTTATTAATTGAAATTATTATTATTCAGCCAGGTACTTTCAGGTTGCTCTATCATGAGTATATTCTTTGACCTAGGACATGACTGCTAAATCTGCAAGTCAGTATTAGGGAAGATGTGTACTTACAGCATGGTTGAGATGTATGAGCATAGCTGCCTGCACACGACTCTGAAAGCTTAATCAGTTTCAATAAATCTCTTGCATTCAATTATAGGTCAGTGTGTGCTATTTCTATTGACCTCCTTATTGGAGAAAGCTATTAACGCTTGTGCAGTTCAGAGTACCGTAGCACAGATAGAGTGAAGTTTGGAGGAAAATATAACAGAAATGGTAAAAAAATAGATAATTCAGGATGCAAATGAGATCAATTTGTACACTAAATTGTAATTATATTGTAGTAAAGAAAAACACTGTATGTGTTGTAACTGCTTAAATCAGTTGTATGCTGTACTTAGCTTCCCTGACTTTGAGAAACAGGTCAGTTTCCTACAAGTAATGGAAAATATTTTCTTCGGGGAGTTGAAATTTTATTTCAGATGATCTCGCTGGATCTTCAGTGGGGTCTGAAGATCAGCTATCAACAGAAGAACATAGATCCATAAAAATACACTCACACTGGTAGGGCAGTAGATATAAGCACAGAGGGATGCATGCGCTGTTTCCCAAGCTGTGTGGAGAGCAAACCACCGCTGTGCATGTTAGCATGGTACTAGCAAGTAAAATTTTCCAGTCAACAATCTGCTGGTTAATGAAAACACCCATAAGAAGAAAAGGGATTATCTAACATTACTGAAAATGTCCACCTGGAACTGGGGCTAGGGCTTGCAGAATGCAAATATTCTGAGGAAAGAGTAAATAGCTCATAACAAAGTAGAAATGAGTAAGAGTGTAAAGCTGCAACTACTCTGCAACAATGCAGAATTTTAAAAGGAGTCACAGTAGACTGACCAGAATAAAATCTGCTTGTGACTGCATTTGACACATGAAAAGATGAGCTACAAAAGATAAGTTGCAGCACATCTGAGCTAATGGACTAGATCCACTTACGAAGTTCTTTGGAAGTGATTCAAAGAATGAAGTAGCACAGAAAGAAACTTCAACGAGAACAGTGATAAAAAAGCAATGCAAGACCTTTACAAGATCTGCTGCAAGGATCAGCACATCTTCAGTCATGAAAGGCAATTGGATTCTTGCTGGCACGTGGTTTGCACAGGGTAACTTTCCTTCCAGCTTTTTAGTAGATTGTCAGGCATCTTCACGCATACCATTACCTTTACTGTTACTACTATTATTAATCTATTTTAAAATTTTATAAGCATAGTAAATAAGCTTCTCCTCTGTCACTTGAAAGGATTAGAAATCTTTCAAGCCTTACCTTTTTGGGTAAGACATTACCCATATTTTATTTTAAAATAAACAGAAAACTCATCAACATCTGATTTCATTAAAATAATTAAAAATAGCAGAGTATTTAATTAAAATGTAAAGGCATGAACTTCCTAATATATCTTCAAAACCTTCAAAGACTTAGTCTGCCACTCTTACCTCATTAGATTAAAGGAGAAAATCATAATTTCCATAGCCACAATTTTTCATATTCATTCCACTGAATAGTGCTTTCAGGGCACAGTGTCTAACTGTATTGTTTTCCAATAATTTTATAGTATTGTAATAAGACTTCTTTTCCAAAATGCCAGCATTTGTTCCTGTAGTAAATGTGGTTCTAAATGTCATACAAAAATTAGGGCCTGAAGAGCATTAAAACTATCCACTTTTTCCTGATACGAGTATGAAGGCCACAGTAGATTAATATTTTTCTGTCTTGTCAACAAAAGCGATGTATATAATATATATGATAGGCTACTTCTGTGTGTTATTCAAAGAGCATGCAGTTTCAGATTTAACGTATATGCTTTATACATAAATTATAGTATTATTATTTTAGTTGATTGCTGTGCAAGTTAACTGTGAGAAAAATCATTATTATTTCAAAATTATGACAGAAATAATTCTCTCGTTGCATTCCAGGATTGACATTTTAGACCCATTATGTGACTATAGAGCTAAGGAAGTTATCTTTCTCCCTCCCCCCCCCCGCCCAATACGTGTTACTATACCTGAGTAAAAATTGGTTTGAATATTCTGATTAATATCCCCAGGATATTTCACTCACTAAAGCAGAAAATGATCTGACAATATTAATGTCTTTGTAAAGAAGGGAGACCTGTGTATATGCCAGAAGTTTGAAAATCAAGGATTTTTCATCTTTTTACAAACAAGTAGAAAAAAAGAGATAGTGATGACATGTGTTTACTTAAAAGGGATTTTGAAAAAATATACCATGAATGTTAAATAGATAAAGTCAGAAATTTATATATAATAAGGGAACAAATCACGTTCAGATTTTCAAAATAAGAATGTCTAGTCACTACCTAAGTGTTTCATTCTCATTCAGTATTGTGTGAGTCATGGACTGAAATTTCTGAAATCTTCAATTTTAGTGGCTGAATATAAATTCCTATCTTAATGTGGGCATGAGTAGAGGCTTCTCTGTTTCACAAGACATTCATCTGAAAGGTGAAAGGAGGTTGTTTGCATGTCATTCTCTGACTTTCTCCTGGAAGCTACTCGCTTTGATCTGCAGTCATGCATCTCTAGCAGCCCTTTGCCCAGAAACTGCAGTGAAACAGCAGGTCCCTGATGAAGGCTGATGTGATTTCCTTTTAAAAACTAATGTTTTTCAACTGGCTATAAAGCAGCAGATGGAGTTACCTGCTAAAGCAGGAAATGAATCACCTGCAGACTTTTGTGGGAGTGGGCTTCTGAGCATAGGAAGTACTACATTCCTTCTGGAAAGAACAGGAACTTTGAAGAATGTCCTAGAAGCTTCTACTAATATAAGACTGCAGGCTAAACTAGGAATGACTATTCAAGAAATTCAGCTAACAGCTGGTGACGTTATAATTGAAGTAGTAGTTTCTATACAACATTGTTTCCTCCAGTTTAAAGCCATTTTTTATTTATTTACTGAGTTTATCTAGTTTTTGTCTGGAAAAGCACTAAGGGAAATTAGGGAATTGAAAAGGCTTGACGAAGCTTCCTGGGAAAAAAGTAGATATGAAAATGAAAGAGTTTGGAGGTCATTCTGAGTGATAGATTAAAAAAATAGCCTTCAGTGCAATATTGCCATCCTCGGAATTCTCTCAGATGCTGCCTAAATTTGGAAGTTCACAAAATTCCTGAAAGAGTTAGTTTCCCAAGCAGCCATATTTCCACTGCTAAGAGATGCAGATTACATACCTGAAGCTACTGAGGTGTAAGAAAAAGAAGCAGAGTTATCCAGAATTTATATCTGTTTATGGAAATATAAACCCCAAACTCACACAAAGTTTCTTTGCCTAACAATAGCGAAGTGTGCAATCATTTCAGTTCAACTTCTGATGCAGACTTGCCACTTAAAATGACTTCACATTTGACTTCACTTGACAGTTTTTATTGGCAATTTGGCACTTACCCTTAAAAAACGATCACTCCAGCTCATGTTTCAGGCTTATCAGAAGGGAAATATCTTCATAGTTCTGACTGAGCTCCTCTGAACTGTGACTGTTCTAGGGATGTCGGACAAATTACACTTCAAGGTTGTATTGACACATATATTCAAAGATCTATAAAGAGAATTAGAATGCATATAAAATATCAATTCAAATATGATTACATCAAATAGTATAAACAGTATACACCTTGAAATTATCTCAATTTTAGTAAAAAATCGTTCATACGTAGTTTGCTTCTACTTTGCTATGTTAGATAAATTGAATTCTTTATTCAGGTATGCAGCATTGTGACATATTAAAACCTGGTTTTGACATTTCTAGAAATAATAATGAAAATTCATGGATGGGAAATATTTTATCTTTCATGCTTATTTAGAGTGATGCAGCATGTGCAGATTGTTGTTCTACTACATTCACCTTTCACTTCATGTGTTACAAATATTACAGGAGACAGACATTTTCACACATTAATTAGCAATTAAAAACCTTATAAATAAAGTCAATTCATAAAGACTTGTCTTATTAAAATGCAAACTATTATTCCAGATGACTTTTAAATAAGAAATGAACAGAAATGCTGAACACTGACTACTAACCATGCAAGAACATCGTCAAAAACAATTTGTTGAATATTAATGAACTGAAAATGTCATTTCTGGTCCAATTACTACAAGTAATTAGGGGGTTTTTTTAATTATGGAGGAAGTGGAATTTTAATAAGGTCAATTTTACAATTACAGTTTTGAAAAAATTCTTAATTGTATTGTCATCAACTTATATAATAATGGAATCAACTAAATAACATCTGTTGAATTTGATGTAAATGAATAAAAAAGTACTGAGTTAATTCAGTAGGAAGTGACATTTTAATGAGATAAGATCTGTTTTATAAAGACAGAAAATAAAATATTTTAGTCATATAAATATTAGCTATAGTTACCAAAAATTCAATGCCATTACACTCAAAAAAATATTTTAAAATATATGATTACAATTACTAACATTAAATTTTTCTTTTGAAATACTTACTATGTAATTGATATGTTTGCTGAAATCAAAATACTTCGTAACTTGGAGAGATTTCTTTTTACAAATATGTGTTCTAACTTCAGTTCTTAGAGAAAATATGTAATTCAGGAAATATTGCATTACATCTGGAGATTTTCAAACCCAGAGGTGAATATCTTTGTGCGCCTGCCTCATGTTTGTACTTGAGAGAATATATCCTTATTGAGTTCTTTGCTATAACTTTAAAAGTTGGTTGGTACTGAAGTAATTTGCACCTTTTACAGAGAACGTGAATTTTGTTGAGCATACTTTAATCTTGCATTAAGCTAGCCCAGATGCAGTTAGCATTGCCATTACAAGCTAAATTTTGCTAATCTTGTACAATTTCTGATTTCACAAGCTGTCAAATGTAGACCAACTATTATACATTCAAATAGAAATATAGGTTCACAGGTTTGGTCAATTTTTTGGTTTTGTAGGTTTTTTGAATTATATATAACTGATTGTTCTGTGAAAGGAATGAATACACAGTCATATATCAGGAAAGGTATACTCTGGGATTTGCAAATTTTCCTTGAAAATTTTCATAGAAAAATCATTAGGTCGTGAAATCTATGTAGTTTAAAGTGCATTATTATTTAAAATATACTAAAATCTAAAATGTATAACATTTATTTGAAAATAGTATCTGGATATCTCTGCATTTAAAGGCAGAAGAGAAAAAATCTTGAAATCCATACCTGGAAATCTGTAAAATCTGTGGGATATTTTATGTGGAACACAGCTGCATCTTGTACGGAGGTAATAGCTGCAAGATATTCAAAACTATATTCTAGTTATGAAAAATGAAATACTAATACATTGGTCAAGTAACTCTGTCTGATAAAATGTAGAATAAGAGGAAATGTTTCCAGCAGTTAGACTTACAAATAACATTTCTTCAGATCATTAAATCTTCATAGATAAAATTACTTAGGTCCTTCATTCTTTTTCAGACATTGTGTGTTTTAGACTTGTAAATCATTATTATTTCATTTATTTGGAACTTATTCTAACTGCTTGATTTCAATACTTTTCTTATTTTAAAATCATACAGAACAACACCCCAGCTGGGATGATTACGTTGATAAGTAAAATTTGTTTATTTATTTATTTTAATCTAGATTCTTGTCCTCTGGATATTTTGCAGTGGCAATTATTAATTTGCATCCTATCTGTTTCAGATATTTCTTAAATTTTCAGTCTTGAGTCAGGTCTTCTGAGGTTCTGATCACCTTTCCATGTTTAGCATTATCCTTTCTTTCCCATTACTGATTTGCATATTGAATTTACCTGACCCAAAACTGATCCTTGTAGAAATCCACCTGACATATCCTATAACTCATGCTTACACTTTGAGTAGAGGTTTCTCAACTAATTACACATCTCCTATCATATCATCTAGACTTTATTTTAATTACTTACTTAAGAAAATAATAAATAAAACAGTAACATAAGATTTATTATCTAGCAAGATATATTATATCTACCTCTTATCCTTTGTTCAGATTAAAAGGTGTGCTTTTTTTATTTTTTATGATTCTAGACAAGCAAAAATACCTTACCGGAGAACAACTACTAAGTCACAAAGTACTAGGTCAATATTTCTCTTTAATAAATAAAGGAAATGGATTAAGAAACGAGTCTAAGAATCAGTAGCACATAATCCCAGGATTATGTTCAGCATTTGTCTTGCAAAGATAACATTTTAATTAAAGATATGTAAACAGTAAATTAGCCAAAATAATTTTCTAGTCTCTGTGTGTGTGCATGCATCTGATATCGACTTAGTTTATCCAATCTGACAACTTCCTCATTAAAACGATGAGGTATTTTCTCAATTACAGCTTTGATGTCCTCTAACGATAAAAGTGAACAAAGTAGCAGCAGCTGCATGCTGCCACAGCTTGAAAATTGTTGTACTTTAAAAGCTTGTCTGGGTCTATGAGACATTGTGGTGGCAGGAATTTCTAGCTTTGTAATTGAAGCCCATCTGCATTTGTAAGTTGTAAAACTTCATATCACATTTTTTTGTTTCTCGGGCATTAGGGGAAACTGCAGATAAACTCAATAAACTTCAATAGAGCTGATAGGGCTTACTGGATCATGTGCAGCTTTGTAAACAAACTTCTATACACCTTTACAGTACACAGTCAGTTATATTTGACAATAAGAGAGGAAAAAGTGTTTTTAAATTAAAAAATGCAGCTGATTCCAAGAGTCTTGGTAGGAAACAAGCTGAACCAGAGTCAGGAGTGAAATGAGGGCTGACCACTCTCAGCTACACTCACAAGAGGGTAGACAGCAGGTTGTGAGTGACTGGTTTTCTCCTTTTCAATTGTCTGGGATCCTCTGGCCAGCTTGGAGTGACTACTGAGAGAGATACTGAGCAAATGGAGAGAGACCATCTCGAGCATATAATGTGTGAGGTGATGCTAAGGGGAGAGAGTTTGTTTAGCCTGCAGAAAAGGCTGCTGACAGGGGATGCCACTGCCATCTTCCATTGCCTGAGTGGGGTTACAGAGAAGGTGGAGCCAGACTCTTCACAGACACATATCAGGTCAAGTGACTGTCATCATAAATTCTAGCAGGGAAGTTCAAACTGAATATTACTAGATTATGCTTCCCATTTAGAGTAGTTCAAAATTTCATGGGACAAGGCCCTGAGCAAGATGATCTAAATGTGAAGCCAACACTGCTTCAGTCACAGGTTTGGACTAGACAAATTTCAGATGTACCTTCCAATCTAAGTCTTTCTGTGATTCTTCAACAAACTTCATTTCAACCAAGTCTGTTATTCAAAGACAGCATCTTTTTTAGTTTCTTAAAAAAATCAAATTGAGACAAGTAGATAATATTGGGTCTGTGAAGCAGCATGAGTCTTTTCAGTCCAGTGAGATGAAATGAGCAGAAAAAATAACTGAGATGAAAGGATTATAAAGACAGGTTAACTCAGACTTAATTGCAGCTTTGCAAATGATAACATTATCATATCTCTTCACCCTGTACTGTAATAATCTTGTTAAAAAAAAATTTTGTGAGAATTGAGAAAAGGATGACAACAGTGCAACTTTCTGGTAATGAGCAGTTAAAGCATTCCTAAGTAACAAAGGACTTTGGTTTTGAAATCCAGTGTCTTTCCTCAGTATTTTTACAACTATTTCCATCTGTAAACATCTTTTGAAGAAATACATTAAGAGATATATGTATACACATTTATATCTCTATACAAATATTCACGTATATTACAAATAAGATTCACACTTTTCAGCAGAGAGGTAATTTGCAAAATAGTAAAAGAAATATGTTACACTTTTTATGCTGATATGGTTGCCTATGGTTAATTCTAGATTTATATTTGTTATATAAGACAAAAATTACAGTTGCAAGAAAAAGTATGTGAATCTTGTGGACTTTCATGGTGTTCTGCACTAGTGATCTAATTGTCATCTAAGTCAAGAGTATTGACAAATATAGTGTGCCTACAATAACACAAAAAGAATCCTGATTCTCTACGTCTTTACTGAACACACTCATTCAACATTCAAAATAGTAGTAAGGAATTAGAAATGCTTTTTTTCAGCTATGAGATAGAAATTCTCTTTGGACTAGAAGAATGGGAAGAAATGCTCACTCAGGTACAAAAGTGGTCAATATATTTATTTAAATATATTCTTAGTGATGAATTTTGGTATTTTATGTTGTCTCATGACTACTAATCCATGCTTTTCAATGAACATATTTTTTCCAGAACTTTATATAGTAGGAATGCTGAATCTAAGACAAAAGGGTGTTCATTAGGACACTGTTAACGGTTGAAGGGGCCTAGTTTATGCAAGGATCGTAAGTCAGATCACAAAATTAAGCAAAATGACTCCTCCAAAGTGCTATCTAAATAAATTTTAACAAAGTATTAAAGCATTTTTTTCTCTCTTAAAAGGTTTTCCTTTTTTTTTTTGCCTTGTTTGTCCATAAGAAGGTATCTCAAAGGCAAGTACTGCAATTTTAAATTGCTTAATTGCTCTACTAATCAAGAAGATGCAAAGAAAACTGAAGAAATTAAAAGGGCGAAAGCTCCTCCACTGAAAAGCAGAGGAAGACTGACCACTGTCCAGCCAATAAAAAGCCAGAAAAAGAAACTTAAGGCAGAATAGTTAAGCAATGTGAATGCAAATTTGAGAACATTGGATTTCACTCTACATTGCTTTCTCCATTCCTATTGTTTTGATGTCTTTCTGTTAACTCTCACTTTTAGACCTCAACACATGAACCTTTTAATTTTTATATTTCATTATTTTGTCTATTCTCTTCACATAAAATGGATGCATATCTCAAATTTTCTAAACGAAGTAGCTGTTGAAACAAAATTCCTGTGAGTATGCTAATAAGTTTTAAATACTAAATAAATCTTGTAGACAGAACATGGTTTAGTATCTACTTCACTGTACGTTAATAGCCTAATTAACATGGTTAGTATTTTCAGCTGTCATCTAAAAACCATCATACAGAGTCAGACAAACTCAGATCTCCTATTAAAAGAAAGCTTAAAAACTTGTGCTGTTCATTTGGTAAAGGATAGATAGTCATTTTGAAAAAAATACTTTTTTTTCAGTAATCTGTATGAAATGTTATACTCTTTTAATTGTTGATCATCATTCATACTGAATTGACACTTCCATCTTCATGGACCTGGATCCTGTTACAATGCAGAAACACGAAATAAAAAGACCATATCAAGTCATAGCCTATGCCCTAAATAACTCCATATATATTTCTTCCTGAGGATTCATTGTCCTTAAAGCATAACTGATAAGGAAGTCTTTGATTAGAAATTTCACAAAGCAGACAATATCATCTGTCTTTGGTTTTCCATGTTGAACTGCTTCATTAAAAACAATGCTGGAATGGTGAGAATCAAAGGAATAATTCATCACAATAGTCACTACTTTATTACTGGTAAAAATTCATTTTTGCCTAACAATAATTGTTGTTTGATATATCTCATAGGGGTAAGCTGGTCAAAACATGAACTAATTAAAATTGTTAACTTATCTTCCATATGGACCAAAAAGGTAATTGTTTCGAATACTGACAGTTTCACAGATACAGTTAAGGTTAATGCAAATTCATAGACAGAAAATGAATTTGCTAATGAAGCATGTCATAAAAGAGATACTAGTACAGAATGTAGTATATAATAGATGGCAACATTATCCTAGTGAAGGGACATCCAAAGACATGCTGAGTGCCTAACAGTAGTGTCCTACTTGCTCATTTTAACTAACTCATTCAGTGCATGACCTTGTGTTACTTCAGTGATTAATTCTGAATCAACATTAACCTGTAAGTAAGTGTCATTGAACATCAGTCAAAATGATCTCAATAATAGATGCCTAAGCTACACTAACTTCATATTAAGGTTTTACCATCTTAGCAGTGTTAGTGTTAAGCTGATTTTAAAAGCTTTTAAAGCCAATTTACTTATTAACTCAATTACCCACAAATTTGACTAACAGAAGGATTTTTGTTCAAACAGCAGGCCAGTGTAAAAAGATTGTCTCAGATATTACTATTTTTCTCCTGGGAAATTTTAAGATGTCAAAGCCCTCCAAAACACAAGTGCATAGTGACTCCAGTTACCTCAATAAAAAAATTCTCAGCAGGTTTGCTGACGTCAGTTTCCCTTATGACTAATCATTTAGGTAGGAAATAGGCTTTAAATCTTCAATTCACTCACATGGGAGAGGGGCCTGGAAAGCACTTTTCTGGTTAATAATTTGCAGTATCCAGACATATCCTCATATGAAATTGAACTCAATTTAAAACTGATACCAATTGCTGGCTCGCAATACTATAGCATGTCCTCATTGCAAAGTTTCCTTTAATAGGAATTCTCATTTTTTTCATGACCAAAATATAGGTCTGTCTTTCTGCCAGTGCTATTCTTCATCCTAAATAAATTTTTTTCCTCTCTTCATATACAATGTGAAAGCTGGTGTATTTTGATTTTTCTTGTATGAAAGAAACTCTTCACTCTGTCTCATTCTTAAGATGACCTTCTCTGTGGATACTGTGGAGTGAATTAGTTTTTATTAAGGTCACCAAAAGTAGACAGTGGGTGGTAATGTCTACATGTCTACGACATGAGCTTAAAAATTTAACTATGGGAGAAGTTTCTGTGTGTCAGCACCTGAAGGTGAATTGAACCTTTCTATCATTTTGGGCAGCATGTAGGAAATATTTCGCCTAACGTATCTTGAGGTTGAGCTTTTACTTGAAATTTTCATGGTCCTATCATATTGGTAGTTCGCAAACATGACAAATGGAAACATCATTTTTTTTGTCATTCTTCTTTGTCCTTAATAAGAAAACAAGTTCTTAACTGGTGGTGTCTTTAGCTTGTCCTGACTAAACATGCAACCTTATATTTTATACTGTAGCTATGTATATATACAAGACCACTCAGTTTTTCTTGCACAATATTCCAGTTCTTCTGTTATGAAAATTCATAGTCCCATCATTAGCTCACTTTTTTCTTTTCTTTCTGTTTCTGTTTCTGTTTCTGTTTCTGTTTCTGTTTCTGTTTCTGTTTCTGTTTCTGTTTCTGTTTCTGTTTCTGTTTTTCTCTTTCTCTTTCTCTTTCTCTTTCTCTTTCTCTTTCTCTTTCTCTTTCTCTTTCTCTTTCTCTTTCTCTTTCTCTTTCTCTTTCTCTTTCTCTTTCTCTTTCTCTTTCTCTTTCTCTTTCTCTTTCTCTTTCTCTTTCTCTTTCTCTTTCTCTTTCTCTTTCTCTTTCTCTTTCTCTTTCTCTTTCTCTTTCTCTTTCTCTTTCTCTTTCTCTTTCTCTTTCTCTTTCTCTTTCTCTTCTCTCTTTCTCCTTCCTTCTTTTTTCTTTTTTAAAAACATTTGCTAGTTAAAAGTGTGAATGAATTCAGTCCCAGATGAAGTCCAGTAAGATTATCATTACCTATTTTCTCCCATTGGACGCATGAACAGATGCAAAAGATGTTGTCATGATTTTTAGCTAATGTACATAACTCATCCATATTATTTTCTTGTCTAGTACCATGACAAATACCCCACTGAAGATCAGATGGATTTGTCTGATATTCTTGTGCCTATATTTCCTTTATTTTGCCCTTTGTTGTCTGTTATTTTGCAATTATAAGTTAATTATGAGAGCCAACTGTAGACTCTTCTTTTCTCCTTATAACCGTAAGTAACCTACAGAAGAAAAGATATATCTTGACAGTGAAGGGGAGAGTTGTTTCAAAGTGATATTGAGAATGTGCTATTGATATTGTCATAATTTGTAGATTTTGCCAATAAATGTTCATGAAAGTTTTATTTCCATGTGTCTGTATATTTGTGTGGATGTCTGCATTTCAGTACTCAAGTGAACAATTAGACCTTCCTAAGCTCTTGTAACAAATCCCTAGTTTATCAGTAATGCGCAACATAGAAGCTGTTGAAGTAAAACTGGAGTTTGTAACAGCGCCCCCCAGAAGTTCTACCACAAGGTTTTAATAGAGATGTTGAAAATATAAGCAGATGATGAGGAAGTCCAGAGCTATAAGGAACACATCAGTGGCTAGTCCAAGACTAAAGGGCTACAGGAGTGCAACTTTGGATGCTGACTTTAAGATGCTTCAGAGAGAACAAAGGGGAAAAAAATATCTTCTACATATACAATATATAACACATATAGGACATTCTAATATACTTCAAAATTGAAGACAAAGAAAGAATTAAGATGCTGTGAATAGTGGACAATGTATAGACACAACTGGACTAGACCATAAAGTGGAGACGAAGATACCCCACCAACACCATCATTCCCTCACAGTGAAAAAAATGGGGCTTCTCGTGACTTATTGGAAAAAGGTGTTGGAGAGAGTGAACACAACATCAGAAAATGCAGTAGACACTAACAGGTTTGTCTATATTATTTTTAATTATTTCATTACTAGGAATAAGTCATAGTGATTTATTTAAGACTAATGAGAAATATCAGCCTTCATATGTAATATATGATTCTTTAGTCCACATAGATTCCATTATCAGGTCTGTTACCCCCAGATTAGGAACTGGCTGCCAAATCTGGATGGAACAGAAAGAATTGGACCCAAGATTTTCCCTATTTCTGGTATTTGAGACAGCAGACCACACTGTCAGCTTTTATGATTACTTATACCGGCACAAAACACGTGGAAATATGAATATATTACATTGAAATAATACTTTCATTTCTGTGTTGAAGACAGCTATACACTATTCAAGAAAGCCGAGAGTCCCATCTCTTCTTCAGATATAAACTCAACAATTCTATTGGTAAAATATTAAAAGGTTTGTTTTTTATTTGTGTGTTTTTTTCAACTAGACTTTCTTCTTCATTTTAATATATCTTATACCATGATCTCAAACTTTGTCAGGTAAACTGATTCATATTATATTTCTCAGAATCTATATCACATTTACTGATCTTTGGAAGTACTTACTTATCCACTTTTAACTTCCAAAGTATTCCTGAATGAGATAAGAAGCAATAAAAAATTATAGATACTTTATATGCAAGAGTATTTGGTTTTATCATTTGTTTCTAATTGCATTTAATTATACTGTGAAGAAAATATTTTTATTTACATAGATTTAGTACTATTGATTTTGATCCTCTGGGCTTTTTTTTTGGGGGGGGTGTCAAGTACAGGTGGTGCCAGGTGGGTTTTTTTAATTTTAAAATATCTTCGCCCCATATGTGTATGTGACTTTACAGTCATAAACTGATACTTGTTTACTAGTGAGCACGAAAA
This sequence comes from Apaloderma vittatum, assembly GCF_000703405.1. NCBI lineage: Eukaryota > Metazoa > Chordata > Aves > Trogoniformes > Trogonidae > Apaloderma > Apaloderma vittatum. The sequence goes on along the minus strand of NW_009731112.1, from coordinate 28,170 downwards.
GCCAAAATTATGAAAACTCTCCTATCTTTTTTTCATGCATGCCTTTTATTTATATTTCTGTTGCATACTTCTCTGTGTTAAAGAGTCAAGAAAAAGGATCAGACGTATATATTCATGATTCAGTTAGATGTGTACAAGTTCTGTTAGGTCTTGACGAGACGACATCGGACTCTTCAAACGTCATTTGCATCCATGTGCATTTCACTTGTGCTCACTAGATTATTGCGAAGTGTCAGCAAGACATCTGAATGCACACTTAAGGAAAAGTAGGGAAGCCACACTGAGGAGCACCTTTCTCTAATAGGTGTGTTGAAACAACAAGAATGACTTTGAGCATGTACGGTAATGACAGAGACTTATGTATATATTCAGAAGAATAACGTCTGTTCTTTACTTCTCTTTCAGCATTCAAGGAATCACAGTTGTTCTCAGTTTTGTAATCTGAAATAAAATGGTGTTCAAGATATATTTCAAAGGTGAGTACATTTTGTACTTGAATCACCTAAGTCAGTAGACTAAAGGAGGCTTATAATTCTGAAATCATGTTCTTTTTTGGTGGGCATTTATTCTCATAATAATCTTTGTAGCAGCAATGTCCCAAGCTCATTTTTCTGTTCGTATTCAAAAGATAATTTAGCTAATGAATCGTAACAGATTCACATGGAATTCATGCTATATATGTTTCATGAACAAATTTGTTTTCTCTCTGTTTTATTATATGTAAAAACTGATAGATGATTGATCCATGCTAAATCCCCTCAAATGTTTTCTAGAAAGCAATTTTGACTAAATAAAGCAATATATACTGCCACGATGTGCTGCCATATTATCAACAGCTATATTGTTTTTTCTGCCTAAACACAGAAGGCAACTGAAGCTGTAGAAGAACTATTCAAGTAGAACAAAGAAAGTGCGTTATTGGAAGAACATGTGAATTTTTAAACATTCTGCCTGTGTTCATTTAAAAAAAATGCTTATAATGTGACTATATTTATTTTTGCTTTGTCATGCGTTTCCTTTACCTTGTTACCAGAGTGAACTGCTTTCTTAAGCAATTTAAAAATTGATATGGACATCTCAATAACATAAATGTATTAAAATTTTATTATTGGCCTAAATTACACCTTTTATTCATATATAGAAGGGAGAGATAATTCACGATAGCCATATAATTATATTTTTAAAGCTATTAAAAATGATAAATTTAGATATAATGGGCTAATATCAATGAAGGTAATGAACTGGTATTTCCTCAGATTGTGTGCATACACTATTTGAGCTCATAGTCTATAAGCAGTTACTAAAGGAAAAAAATGCATATTCCATGCATTTCTAAAGAAAGAAAAGAGTATCTACACATATTGATTTTACTTTACAAAATATTGTTTATATTTTTATTTAGCATTTTGATAGAAGATAAATGCCTTCCATAACTTGGGTAGACCGCGGTGCTGAGAACACCGAGGCCCCGGGTTCGATTGCCGTTCGGTCCTCATGTGTTGCCTGATCTAGTTGAGAGGCATCCCTGCCCATGACAGGGAGGTTGGATTAAAATGATCTCTCAGGTCCCTTCCAGCCAAGGCCCTTCTATCAATAATGCAAGCACTCTAAGAACTCCCACCAAAAAAAAGCATTTCAGATTGAAGCAAGCTTCTCATCTAGTTGTTAACTTACATGCATTTAAAGATAACTTGCAATGGAAAACATGAGTTTTTACTGCTTCCGTAACTTGGTTACGGGTAAGGGCTGGACCAGCTCTCTAACCAACACACACAGCCCTCGAAACAGGAAGGAAAAGAGAATGAGGCAGAGAGACTTAACAGGTTAGAGAAGAAAAACTAGAACAGCTTTAATGAAACAATAATAGAAATAATAGTGAAATGATTAAAAAAAAAGAACTATACACAACGATACATAAGCCCAATACCGACCTCGCCCCCCTGCCCAGTAGCAATCCCCACTGGTGCTGCAGAGCAGGAGGCCCTGAGGAAGCCCCAGGCTCAGCGGCAGGGGGAGCTGGATACGGGGAGCTGGATTCGGGAACTCAGGATCTGCACCAAAAGCAGGAGGTCAGATGGAGTCCTTCCTGGACACTGGCTATTACAGAAAAGGCACAAAACTCTTGTGATCACTCAATTTATTCTGAATTTATTCTGAAATGGAATACTATTGTTGGTCACCTATCCTGTCTATTACCACCAGAGGTGCAACCTTTTACTTCCTTGTGACCCCTCTTACCACCCGGCACCCCCAGCGTGGCACACAGGAGCCAGCAGTGGCCTTGGTCACTGTAGGAATAAGTATCAGCAAGAGCCTTTCTGCATCCCAGTCCCAGGCAGTAACTGTAAACATCAGGTGTTATCACTGCTACTAGCACACACTGTCTGCAAAAACATGCTGGTAACTTCAGAAAGTGCAGCCTGTTAGGAGAGACGAAACTGGAAAGTAAAAATCACTAAACAGAACTGGGGTTTTTAGCTAAACCCAGGACATTTGGAAATCATGAGAAAAAGCTCCACTTCCTCAGAGCCACTGGAAAAAAATAAGTGAAAAAAAAGTAAGTAAACATAAATAGAGTTCCAAGTAGCCATGTGGGAGAACTAAACGATAAGATAGTATTAATATATTTTTTAAAAATATGAAAAATTGTTTGCTCAGATTATCTCCAGAATTTGTGTATCTTCTAGAGCCATGCATGAGTGTAGGACTAGGATCCATAATTTGAAACTTGATTTTGGCATTATCTTTGTGATTTTTCATGGACAATTGTGTGTTGCCTGATGTAGTTGAGAAGCGTCCCTGCCCATGACAGGGAGGTTGGATTAAAAGATCTCTAAGGTCCATTCCAGCCTAGGCCATTCTGTGACCTATGATCTACTCTTTTTTTGACACAGAGCCAAAGGTGCAATTACTGCCACAGACCATTTGGTAGAAAAGTCTTACCTGTCAAACACGTGAACGCTGGAAATTGAGTATCAGCATTTGTCTTACCCATGTGATTTTAAACAACATCTTCCCTTTTTTTAAACTGTAGAAACGTACTACAGGGTAATGTGACAGCAGTAAACTCTGAGGAAAGACAGAAATTAGGACAACAAAATGTTTTTTATATTTCTTAGGGGTTAATCTGTATAGCACAAGGAAGTTGTTGGGGATCTTAGAAATCTCTACCCTCATGGAATATAGATTTACGTGGTTAGCTTTGAGTTGAGAATTTCACACTAGAAAGGGGAATTTCACTCCAGAATCTATAAACCAAGTGACCAACCTCTAGAGACACAAAGAGATGCCATTTACATAACATCTTATTCAGTGATCATGTCTTAAAGAACACTCTAAGAGGCAAAATACTTTTTTTTTTTGATGCTGCATATGATTTCTTAGGCTTGAGTTCCATAATCCTCGGTGATTAAGATTATGTTGTACTAGCTTTTCTAACACTCCAGCATTTGTACCAATTAGTTCTACTAGAATAGAATTCTATTTATGGGTGCACTCAAACATGACAGGTATACTGCTTTGATTTTCTGTGACTTAAATGTAGCATAAACACTCTTAAAACCACATCAGAGCAACATTCTGTGAATTAGTGAACTCCCTTTTTCAACTGTGTTAGTCTTTGTTAGAGGTTGCAAGGGAAGAATACACTCTTGAATGAGAGGAGACTTGTGAAAGTGCAAGATCTTTAACAGATGGTATTTCTACAAAAGAAGAAAAGTTACGGTATATTTTGACATGAATCATTCCAGGGGTTAATAAACATACAGAAATAGCACAGCCATTTTACTCTATCAAACTTCTCCACCTGTCTCACATACAATTATTCTATCAGTCTAAGCTATACAGTCAATTAAATGTAATGTATTGTGTCAAATGTAAACAAAAAATAAAAAATTAAACAATTCTGCTAGTTCAATTGGCAGTAAATATACCTGTATTCATATATACATAAAAAATTTTTATACTAAATAAAGGATTTTAGTTGTCTTAACCCAAACTTCAGGCATGCTAACTTCTAGAAGAGAATTGAGAACTCAGACTCTGAGTCACAGGGCTCCAGGTTAGAATCTCTTTATTGCCTCCAAGGGCGTTGCATCCTTTTCTGAACACTGACAAGGCTTCCAGAGGGTCCCTCGATACACATCCTTATTCCAAACAGTTGCTTTGCAACTAAGAGAAGGAAAATTGTTACAAGGAGATTGTGGCTTTTTTACTTTTTAGTGCTCCATCTAGCACAAGTTACTTTACAATATCGACTTTTGGTAATACCAGTGATTTCAATTCTATTTTTTAGGTATGTGAGTGTCTTTAAGTATTAGCTATGATCTCTAAGTGCTTCCATCATCAGGTCTCTCAGATAAGTGATCTCAGGAAAGACCTAACTTCAACAGAAGAGACTGAACAAGAGAAGTATTTTCATTTCAAATTTTTGGACCTAAGTGGCTTAACTCCACAGGAAATAATACTATAAATTTCAATGTTTTTTTTCCACATAGCCCCTCTATTTATGGTTAATTACACCATTTTCAGATTGTAGCTACTGCCAAAGAAACAACAAAGTAATTATGAATACACTTTCCAAATAAGGATTTTTTTTCTATTTGGAGAGTTCTGGTTAAGGAGTAGAAGTAAAATCTAAAACATATCTGTCTATAATCTACTTATGTTTGAGTACAATCTCATTGTTTCTATGGGAGGAAGAGAGTTAAAGAGACCTTTCTTGAGGTCAGAAATACATAAGAAGGAATCAATTGTGTTATCTTCTAGTTCATAGTTTAATACCTCTAGATCTTATTTTTAAAATCAGAATATAATGACTAAAACTTGGTTAATCAGGAAAGATTTTCAAATAGCTAGAGGTGAAATACTCCAAACAAGCTTATTAAAAATTCACAATGAAATTCTAACAATTTTAGTGCCTCTTCACATTATCTTAGTTTCATGAATCTTTTCTACCAGAAACAGAAACCTGTTTGCATGCAATCAGTAGCAAAACTTTGTGTTGAAAAATATGCAGAGAAAAAGCCTCATTTGCATTCCTACAAGTCAAATAACTAAAATCTAAAATTCTCAAGAAAAAAGAAAAGTTTCTTTTTAATTATGATATGATTCCTACCATTAATGTAACAGTTATAAGTAGTTAGCTTTACTCTATATCCAGTCAAGATTTGACAGTATGAATACTGGTGAATCTGTGGTCATGGAAACAGATTGCACATTATTACACAACTCGACAATAAACATGCTGCAGAGAAGCAAGAGAAAAAGAAACAGAAGCAGAAAAAATAATGCAATACAGTAGTCTGTTACCAACAAACAAACTTGCGAGGTGTTATTATTTCCCTTCATCCAGGAAATATTCAGTAGTTAGAATTCCCAGTGTCTGTTTTAACATAACTGACAAAAGAAATAAAATGTGATGGGGCATTAGAAATGAAGCCAACAAAAACTCTGTGTTGTTCACACATCCTCCAACAAAGACAATTTGGTTGAAGATTTTTTTCAGTGAATACTAAAGCACTGGAGTTTCTAACTGAAGCTAAAAAATAATGTGCAAAAATCATGTATTCTTTTTATAACCTAGTTTACCTATAATTTGAGCAGCATAGGGGAAAGGGACCTGGGGGTTCTGGTGGACAGCAGGATGACCATGAGCCAGCAATGTGCCCTCAAGGCCAAGAAAGCCAATGGCGTCCTGGGGTGTATTAGAAGGGGTGTGGCTAGTAGGTCCAGAGAGATTCTACCCTCCCTCTACTCTACCCTGATGAGGCTGCATCTGGAATCTTGTGTTCAGTTCTGGGCCCCTCACTTCAAGCAGGATGGGGAACTGCTACTTGAGAGTCCAGCGCAGAGCCACAAAGATGATGAAGGGAGTGGAATATCTCCCTTCTGAGGAAAGGCTAAAGGAGCTGGGTCTCTTTAGCTTGGAGGAGGCTGAGGGGACACCACATTAATATTTATAAATACGTCAAGGATGAGTGTCAGGAGGACAGAGCCAGGCTCTTTTCAGTGATGTCCAATGATAGGACAAGGGGCAAGAGGTGCAAGCTTTAACACAGGAGGTTCCACCAAAACATTAGGAAAAACTTTTTCACAGTAAGGGTGACGAAGCACTGGAACAGGCTACCCAGAGAGGTTGTGGAGTCTCCTTCTCTGGAGACATTCAAAACCCTCCTAGATGTGTTCCTGTGTGATCTACTCTAGGTGACCCAGCTTTGGCAGGGGAATTGGAGAAGATGATCTTTTAAGGTCCCTTCCAACTCCTGACATTCTATGATTCTGTGTAATTTTTATGTAATTTCTTAGTACAGTTATCACTCTGTTTTCTTCAAGCAGCAAACCTATTACTCCAGGCTTCTGATGTAATTTATAGACAGATAGACAGATAGATAGATAGATAGATAGATAGATAGATAAAGAAGTATAGAGTATCTTGTTTAGAGCCTCAAGGAAGTCTGAAAATAGCCACATATTGAGATCTTTCCCAGTCAAAACTATCTGCAGGAAGAAAACATAATACTGTTTGAATATAATACCAGGAAACAATGCATAGATTTTAGAGAAGATGAATGCCCCTCTGGAGCAAAACATTTTCAGTTACATCTTTAAATGTTTACCAGGCAGCTGAATACTAATGTGAGCTCTTAATTCCAGGTTTCAGTCTTTTAAAATCATTATTATTGTTTCAATTGTTGTTATTGTTGTTGTTATTACTCTTATTATTATTTATTGGCATGTCTGTCAATTGCTATGGAGTAACATTCTTTCACAGATCCTGGACTCAGATGTGTAAAGACCTGGCTAATTTTTCCTTAGGCTATTTTCTAATAACAAGAGCCAGTTAGAACTGAGGCCCAAAATTAGGCCTAGGTAAAAAGGAGATTCCCTTTTGCATTGAGTTTGAGTGACAATATTTTAATAGCAGAAGGGTTGCAGGCATGGCTTCCCCTGTGCCCAATGGAGCCAATGCCAGCCAGCTCCAAGATGGACCTGCCACTGACGAAGGCTGAACCCATCAGTGATGGTGGTAGGACCTCTGAGATGATGTGTGTAAGGAGGAGATAAAAAGTGTCTAGGGAAGAGTAGCCAGAGAGAGCAGTGAGAGTATGTGAGAGGAACAGTGCTATAGACACCAAGGTCAGTGAAAAAGGAGGGGGAGGAGGTACTCCAGGCACCAGATCTGATATTTTCCTGCAGCCTGTGATGAAGACCCTGGTAAGGCAGGCTGTCTCTCTGCAGCCAGTGGAGATTAATGGTGGAGCAGATTTCTACCTGCAGCCCATGAAGGGTCCAACATCGGAGCAGATGAACGTCCCCGAAGAAAGCTATGACCCTGTGGAGAGCCTGCACCAGAGTAGGCTTCTGGCAGGACCTATGACCCCATGGGAAACACACACCGGAGCAGTGTGTTCCTGAGGGATTGCACCTTGTGGGAAGGATCTATGCTGGAGCAATTAATGACGAATTGCTTCCTGTGGGAGGGATCTACACTGGAGAAGTTTGTGAAGGACTATCCTGTGGGAGGGACACACTGGAATAGCAGAATAGGATGAGGCATCCACCTGCTGAGGAGGAAGGGATGGCAGAGACAAAGTGTCATAAACTGACCACAACCCCCATTCCCTACCCTTTTGTCCTGCTGTGTGGGAGGAGGTGAGAAAATCAGGAGTGACATTGAGCCTGGGAAGAAGGAAGAGTAGGGGGAAGTTGTTTAAATATTTTGGTTTAGTTCTCATTACCCTACTCTTATTTGATTTATAATAAATTAAATTAATTTCTCAAGTTGAGTCTGTTTTGCCCATAATGGTCATCCTTCGTCCTTGCCTCAACCCATCAGCCCTTCATCATACTTTTTCTGTCCCTGCCAGCTGAGGAGGGCAGCTTTAGTGTGTATCTGGCATCCAGCCAGGGTCAACCCATCACACTTTCATAGTTGATGGAGACAATTAAATACTTCTGAAAGTGATAGAAAAGACTTATACAATATAAGCAGCTAATATGAGGGTTGTCACACATCTCTCTGGGAACAGATCCTTGCATGAAAATTAAAATTAAATGTCTCTGTGAACTAAGGAAAATACAGTAGTATAAATTCTATAGATATCAAATGCAGAAGGCAGAGGACAATGAGAGGATGTGGCATTTTGATATTTTATCAAAAATTATTTAACATAAAGTGTATAACATTTTAAGAGGTCAGAAATACATAATTTCTTATCACTGCTAAATATTTTGTTTATATTCCTTCAGGAAAATGAAACAGAGAACACAATAGTTACGAAACCTTATTGTTTACTATCATGTTTTTTGCAATGTTATTAAGGGCTGTTAGACCAAGACACGTAGTCTTAGAGCCAAAGGTTTAATTACACTTACAGGTCCATGAACCATGATGTCATCATAGAAGTAATATAGTTATTTGCAAATAGATGTCTAGCATCACTTGAGATGCTGTAGATCATCAGACACATCTCATGTTGTTCTCGGAATTTCACAACCTCTGGGAGATCTGCCTCCTTCTAGAGTGGCAGCTAGAGGTCAGACAGGACAACCAAGGGGATCTCACATGCCACTAGTTACTATATTTATATAACTGAATTAAGCCCAGTGTGTCAGTTCTCTTTCAGTGAAATCAATATTCTGATAACTTTGTCAGATTTCAAACAATAGCTGTCAGATAGGACTCCTGAAGATTTAGAAGGATGTCCCTGCCTGTGTGACTCTCAGAAAAGACTTTGGCAGAGAGCAGGTAGGGAACATACAGGGATGTCAAAAGTGTGACCTAGGTAGAAGAGGAGCTCATCAGGGAGATCTTGTTGACTTTAGATATCTATGGCAGAAATTAATATTTTTTTATTTATGATTTAGATAGTATTTATGACAATGTCTTCTGTACAGAAGAATTTATCTTTCTGAAGATGGTAGGCTTGTGCTAAAAAAAAAAAAAAAGAGTACTCTATAGGGGGCTTGGTTATTTTTTGTTCCTGAGCTTTAGGATTCTTTGAAGTTCTGTCATGAAAATTCTGCATCTTTACTAGAAAAGAAAAAGAAGATTTGTACCATACCTAAAAATACAAACAACTATCCAAATAGAAGCTTATCAAATTATGTTTAAATTACTACATACAATTCATTTAGAAACACCTGGCAAAAGTAACATGTCCTAAACAGAGAGAAAATTATACATCTTTCAGATTGATAAGTATTATTAATGATACTACCTAATGGTACTTCAATTTTCAATGTAATTACACCTAGAAATTTGAAATCCCATTGTGCATATTAAGTTTATGTAGCTCTGTTTAGTACTTGTCTTCTGGTCTTTAGGGACATGTTTTCTTAAGGAATACACAAGCTGAAAACTGATCTATCTAGTAACCAGCATTACAAGAATTAATTTTCACCTTACATTATGAAAATTGTAAGAAGAAAATTCTGTGCTCCACTTGAAGTCTATGAAATACTGTCAGGAGAGAATGTGGCAATGTTTTCAGGCATGTTTTGTGATTATTTTAACAACAACCATTAGATATTTCAATTTAAATACATTCTGGTTTGTATCCTCTTTTTCTGTATAAACATAATACATTACAAAGAACGGTTTATATTTCCTGGCTAATTTATACAGTCTTGCAAGCCACCTTTAGTACTTTAGACTTACAGTTAGTATTTATCCAACAGTAATTACATCCTGCCTAATTTCTGTTACTGTCTTTGCACTTGTAATGACCAATTTTTTAAGTTAAATTAAAATAGAGAATATTTATCCAGTTACAGTAAGGGTGATTTTCCTCATTAAAGTAAACAGTGATGTTTAGTGTTCTATCTATGTCTCTTAGAAATATTTTGGAACAGTTGTCCCCTGGCTGCTTTTGCAGCATCCCTTATGTCTCTGTGTGTCTGTTGATTGTTTTTCCCCGACTGCACTACAAGTACATATCATTAGAAGTTAATAGTGTTGAGTGTCGGCACCAAACACTATTCAGAGATTGTGACCTGAGCTGCATACTATATAAATAATTAATTGTTTAATCTGGCATTTCTTATCTATAGTAAGGAAATTGATAAGAAATCTGATCTTTATTTGAACAATAATTTCATTAGAATTTCACAAACAAATCGTCATCTTCTCACACCAGACGTTTACCTCACTTAGATACTTACATATTGCAGTAAGAATGCAAATAACAATATTTGTGATTTTCTAACTACATTTCGATTCACAAGGCATAAAACCAAAAATATCTAATGAGGTTTGTAAGTCACCAGATAAGTTTCCAGCACTGTTTTCTAAAAATGGAACTCCTCTGCACCCCATTCCAGGAAACATGTCTCTACGATCATTATATATCTTGTCTTAAATTAAGGCACTTAAGTCAGCAGACACAGCAGTTAGTGTAGTAGTTCCTGGGCTCTGCTTTGTAACTTAGATATACAGGAAAATTTATTCAAGATTACTGGAGGACTTATGGGACATCTCTGAAGAACACCAAGATGTCTGCTGCTGACAGGTAAAGATTACCACGAGGGGCTGTGACTGTCAAGCACTAGAGGCTCCTAACAAGCTCTGTGAAATGTCCTTAAGTAAAGGGGTAAGATTTTGTCCCAGCTGACCCTTGGTGAGGGATGGGTAGGCATCCTTGCAGCAGGTGCAAGGGAGAGAGTCATGTAAGGGTTGGTCTTGAGTACAGCTCATAGAAAGAGCTAACAGATGTAGCCTTCACAGATGAGGCATTGCACAGTAGCCACTGAACGAGCTGTCCCTGTAACATCAGAAGTTTTGACCCAGATCAGGTTCCTGGGGGAGGACTCAGCTATGGAACACTAGAGCTGTAGGGAGTGTCTGTGGCCTCTTGCTGGGGCAGGAAGGAATACTTCTTGTCTGCAGGACATGGGCATACTGGTGGACTAACTGTATTGCCAAATAAAAGCTGGAGAACAGCAGGCTGTCTCGTCCCTGGTGATACAGAGATTGACTGCATCTTCTCTAAGACCCTGCAGCTTCAAGAGCCTGAGTTCAGATTCCTGAGAGGAAGGAAAAAGGTGAATAGCAGGATCACAGCCCCAAACTTGAGAGAAGACTATGGTCTGTTCAGTGACCTGCTTGCAAGAGTTTAAGAGGATATTGTCCTGGAGAAAATAGGGGATCTAGAAGTGTTAACTGAGTTGTTTTCAGGGGTTTGATGGGGCAACGCAGATTGGGATCAGATGCTTGTATGTGTGTTCAGATTCGCCTTCTTCAAGATCAGGAATGATCATGATGACTAGATTATCAAGCAAACACGTCAGAAGGCCTGCATGGATGAAAAAACACATCCTCACTAAATTCAAATATAAGGAAAGAAAAACAAAACAACACGTGGAAACAAGAGAAATATAGAGTCACTGTCTGAGCATGTGATGATGAAGTTTAGAATGTTGAAATCTAGACTCATAGAAGCACAGAATTGTTGAGGCTGGAAAAGACCTCTGAGATCAAGTCCAGCCTGTGTCCCAACACCACCACATTGGCCAGACCACAGCACTAAGTGCCACGTCCAGCCTCTCCTTAAACACCTCCAGGGATGGTGACTCCACCACTTCCCTGGGCAGAGCATCCCAGTGCCTGAGCACCCTCTCAGTGCGGTTGTAGAGAGTGATGAGGACCCCCTGAGCCTCCTCTTCTCCAGGCTGAACACCCCCAGCTCCCTCAGCCTCTCCTCACAGGACTTTCCCTCCAGTCCCTTCCCCAGCCTCGTTGCTCTCCTCTGGACCCGCTCCAGCACCTCAAGGTCTTTCTTGCAGTGAGGGGCCCAGACGTGCACACGGGACTCAAGGTGAAGCCACAGGTCCAACTAATATTAAAGCTGGCAAAGGCTGTGAAGGGCAGCAGGAAGAACTTCTACAGGAACATCAACCGTAAACGGAACTTCAGAATATGTGTCCCCACTGCTGAATGGGGCAAAGGGACTGGTGACAGAGGAATTTAAATCATTCAATATCTCATTTTTTACCTTGGTCTTTACTGGTAAAATTGCCTCCAGAAGTCTCAGGACTCTGAGGCTCATAGGCAGGTCTGGAGTGAGTCTGATGTCAAGTTACGTGACAGCGAATTCCACAAGGGAGACAGTTTCATAATCAAAAATAATTTAATTCTTTTCATAATTATGTTCAGGTTAAAGGAAACAGATAATTTTTGGACTACAAAGTTCTCCTTAAGAAGGACTCCAGGTAAAGATACTGAAATTCAAAATAAGAATTATAAACTTTCGTAGCGATTGAATGTTTTTTCTCATCTTTTCTTGCAGTAGTTATACATGACAAGCTTCACGATACATATCTTTAGCAACAATTTATCTAATTTTATTTGTCACTTCATGACACCTTACAAGATACTTACGTACATGTACACTACAGTGTATAGTGATATACAATGAAAATACATCTCGTATTTTAACATCAGTGTTTATATTTGCAAAAGAAGTTCTATTTAAATGAATTGAGTAAATGAATTAGATGTGGAAAGCCATTTTCTTATAAATACAACAGAGGAATCTGTTTATCGCGGGAAATATTTCCTTCACACTTTTTTGTTGTATGTTATCAGGAATCATGAAGATTTGAAACAGACCTGTTATGTCATTTGTTTAATGAAATATAGTATCTTTAAAACATGAAAACTTACGTTAGAGAGCTTTTCATAAACGTGCTGCAATTTTTTTTCAGTAATTTAATGTCCTTTTTCTCAATGTTGCTTTTTTTTCTTTTTAAACAATTAATAGTATTTATATAAGTCAATGCCTGCTAAACATTTTGACAGGCCATTCTGTGTTACCCCAGGAATGAATTTACAAAAAAATGCATTTACTACATATACTACAAAAAAAACCCAAAATACTTATCACACATCTGCAATGTTTCTTGTGGAACAAAAAAAATCTTCCCATCTTCTGGAAATGAAAAAGTAGTTTCTGAAATATGCAGCCTAAACTTACCACGTTTACAGGCAAAGTATATATTTAGTAAAATATTTTTGATGGGAAGGAGAACAAAGGAGTGGAACACTATGTTCTTTAGCTTGAATTTCCTAAGACAATGACATTTAAGAACTGTCATTTTTACACGTACTATTCAGTAATACTTGATTTCAAAATGCATTTTTGATTTTCAAATTTCTTGTCATTATGTATTTAATTTTTCATTTTTTGAGGGATTAAAGAAGTTCTTGTAATGAAATGTGTATTAAAAAACAAGTAGAGAAAATGCTCACTGGACTTATAAAAAAGATGATTAAACTAAACATATTTTTTCCAACTGATTTTGTTCTCATGTAGAATCTACCTATAGATCTAAATTTTCTATTTTGTCACTAGCTTTTCAACCATAATCTTAGGGGAAGAAATCTTGAGATTATGACCTTCAGGGATATAAGAGGGTTTGGAAAGTGTGATGGGCACACATTGACATGTAAATTCAGACAATTTAATTTAAAAATGAACTCTTTTTAGTTAGGTATTTATAAAAAATGGAATTGAAAATTAAAAATTAATTTCATGATGATTAATTTCAGTTTTTAAGGAACGTTAGAAGCATATAGCATTGGATATTAAATCTTTATGTTATCTGCAGGACTGATGCAGCTGAAAAACAGACTTTAGGTCTGACAGAAATCTGAGTTTGAATCCTGATACACATCTTCCCAGTAGGCTGAGTGTTGATGTTGGTATCCTTGCAGATGCTGAGAGGCATTAGTCTCTTACTGGATGGCATGGTGTGAGGTCATGATCTCTTCACCTTCTGCATCAGTGTTATTTAATTCATTATTAGCAATCATCCACATGGTGTTATCAAATATACCCAGGACATCCCTGGGTACTACAATTTGCATTTTTTTTATCACCAAAGTGAGTAAGAAAGGATAAAACTCATTTTATTAAGCAGATCCCTGTTGACATTAAGCAGATCCTCTAAAGAGATTCAAGAATATAAGTTATGCTCTCTGAAGTCACTTGAAATTTGCACTCACAAGCTTGTCTTTGTATTTACCTTTACAAAAAATGGGTGAAAAGAAGAGGAAAATGTAAATCCAGTCAAAATACAGATTATGCTAATTTGAGGTATCAGACTTCATCTCTTTTAAAGAGGAAGTACCATTAAAATGAAGACTTTAACGTAGAAGTGCATCCTGTATTTAATTTGATGGAATAATCAACAATCATTTTAAGTGCAGTGGCCACCATCAGTGATTCCCATGCTTAACTTGCTCCAAATATCTGAATTATATAGCACAGAACTAAAGGCAGAATTACCCCCAAAGGATGCCACTGTCTCTCTCTTTCAGTTGTGGCAAAGTGATTCATAGTTTAAATTAAGAACTTCTAGAACCCTGCGGCTTGAAGCTACTTCATTGGCTTCTGTGATTCTCAGAAGTAATTTTTCTTTCTCTCAGTCTGTGCTGAAAAATCCATGGCAGACATAAACTTTCACAGACGAACATGAGAACAAAGCCTAGGTTGGAATAGCTTTGAGAATAAATTTTTCAGGGGAGGGCGGGGGGGAACAAATGTTGCTAAAGTCACTTTTGTAAGATATGCAGAAACATTCATGATAATTTGCGTAATTTTTCCCCCTTTTGACTGATTATCATGTTCATTCCTACTATTCCTCTGCTTCCTAAGTAAGTTTTACCCGCAATTAAGATAATGTGGTCACTTACCTTACTGGCAACACAGTGCAGATGAAGACTGTTGTGTTACATAAATACTCCAGCAGTATCATTGGAAAGCAGTGGAAAATATTTCTTTCAGTATCATACTTTGTTAAAGTCTTCAAAAGAAAAGACGTGAGGCAATTAGAGATGTTGAACTGTATAGAAATTGCATGAAGTTTATGAAATTTGGATAGAGGCAACATCAGAAGTGTACTCAGAGGGAGAGAAAAGGTTGCACAAGGCTGGAAAAACCTGCGCCCTTCTACTCACCTTTCCCCACTTTGTTTTTTTCTTCTCTCTATTACTGTGCAGATCTTCCCTTCTCATCTTCATGTTGCACAGATGATCATCAAATGATGTTATTTAAATGGTGTGAGATTAAATGAGACCTTTTTTTGGTTATTCTCGGTAAGAAAATCATTGGATATTTGTTCTGGATAAATATATATCCAAGCTCAAGTATGCAAAAACCTTGTACCAAATCTCAGAAAATGATGACTCTAAAAGAAGAAATATAATTATTTTTAAAACAAATATTCATTGTATTTGTCATCTGATTTGGAAAATCTTTGGGTGGATTTGAAGCCTGTTTTTCAGCTTTTCTACATGAATTTCTGTCTCTCGGATGAAAGTTTTATTTTAAGAAAGGTAAATGGAGATAACAATGCCATCAAAGAACTGCAGAAACATAGACTTGAGTGAAGAAGAAGAAAGAAGTAATCCTAACATGTTTCTCAGCACAAGAAGTTTATAATGTATTTTTATTTTGCTGTCTTTTATATTCTACATACTTCTGCTTCATCATCTCCTGACAGTATTTTTGCCTATACCATTCATCTCACAGCACAAATATCTGCTACTTTTGGCTTCTTTTCTATTTCTGTCTTCTAACATGACATAAAAAATTGTTTTAGCATGTCTTGGCTTTCAAGCACATGGTGCCCCTTTTCTTTCTGATATCTTATGATATCCATACCGGGTCTCTTTCTTTCTGTGTTTCCTGTGTGCCTTCTAGGCGCAGCAGGCTAACTTGACATTAATTTCCTGTGTTTCAGTATTTGAACTTTAGCTTTTGGGCTTTTTTTTTTTCTGAAAAAAATCCTTCAGTTTGAAGGAACACTAGCTGGCAGTTCTCAGTGCTTCTCAATGGAAATAATTGTTGAAAACAGCAACAATCACTCCTCCCACTGTCAGTGTTGCAGCTGTATGAAGCAACTACCAACAAATAATTTGTATTGTATTTATGTTGTTGATGACTGCACTACTGTTATTCACCGCTTTCCATTTATTACGAAACCGTGAGGAAATTATCCTCTAACTACGTTCTTCCTTATAAGAAAGAAGCATCTATGTTTATTAGTTAAGATTGCAGTGAAAGCTGAAGAAACATTAACTCTCTGGTAATCTGTCCTTTTTTTTTTGTTCTTGGAAACTTGGAGGAAATCAAATCTGCTGTACTAGATGCTACCTTCCTTTTAAATTTAAAACACACTCTGTAATAAACAAAATTGACAGTCTTGATGATCTTAAAGGTCTTTTCCAATGTAAATGATTCTATGATTCTATATTGACTACTGGTCATGCATTTAGGCCTAAATTCAGTCAAGCTTTCAACAGTTTCATTTGTGGAAACTACATTTGAAATGCTAACATTATTTCTACTTTGTTGTTGCTATTGTTACATCTACAATAGTCTGCTAAGGAAGTGGCTACCACTGCTTTTGCAGTTTGAGGTAATTGGGATATTAGCAAAACAGTTTTTCTGTGGGAGTCTTTCTTCTAAATAGTTCTGTAGTGGCATTCCTTGCATTTGTGTAATAAACAACCTTAAGTCCTATCTTTTGTCTCTTTTAAAGGCTGCATGCAGTTTAAGATATTATAGAACACAATGTGAACAAATTCTGACTGGGGATATCCCTCCACTTAGTGGAGGCAATAATTTGAAATATTGCCACCACATGGTACAATAAACTGTGTTATTTCTGACTGAGTTTTCCAGAAAAAAACAGAGTACAGACTTAAAACAGAAGTTGTGAATTCCAATTTTTTTCCCACATCATGGTTTCCAATACACTGTTACCCAAAAAAGATTTAACATTAAGCATTTTATTTGCAGCCCCTTTTGACTCTCAGATAAATATTTCAAGTACTAGCTATTAATAAAAGGCCAAAATGAAATCATCTGCCTTTAGCAAAATTGTAGTTATAGACTGAAACATTACCACCTCACAATATGATGAGAATTATGTTCAAGAGGAAGGGGACAATCTCTTTTCAGTGGTGCCCAGCAATAGAACAAGAAATAATGGGTTTAAGTTAGAACATGGGAAGTTCCACCTCAACATGAGGAGAAGCTTCTTTACTGTGAGGGTGACAGAGCACTAGCACAGGCTGCCCAGAGAGGTTGTGGAGTCTCATTCTCAGGAGGATTTCAAAATCCACCTGGACGCGTTCCTGTGTGGCTGCCCTAATGGGTCCTGCTCTGGTAGGGCGGTTGGAGTAGATGATCTCTAGAGGTCCCTTCCAACCCCTGACATTCTATGATTCTGCGATTCTATGATTCTATGTTTCTATGATTCTATGGTTCTATGATTCTATGATTCTGTGTTATTACTAAATAAAACATTTTAAAGAGTTTCTAAACAAAGCAGTGAAAACTGTAGGGTATCATAAAATGCTTAACTTTAACTATTCCTCCAAAAGCCAGTAAATAGTATCTTTTTTTATATTTATTCAAGTCCTGGATTGATAACATTTTGCTGCAAGCCCTGCCTCTTGTTTTGTGAGCCTATGTGGTGATCCTGTTATTTCATTAATTAATTTTTCTGTCTTTGTATGGAGTAAATATCATCTATCATCTCCTAGTAAATTTTCTTGAAACACACTAAAAAATTGAAAAAAATAGTCAAAAGCATTTATATAAACATTTCTCAGTAGGATATAGTGCAGTATATGTTTTATGAGAAGTCCACAAAGAGAAATGATGGAAATAAGTTGCATTATACTCTTAGTATCTCTCTGAAGAAATGCAGTTGTTGAAGAAATCCAGTGAGTTGATCTTCTCCATAAAAATACAAGGAGACTTGCTAGTAACAAAGATTGGTGTTTCCCTAAAGTATGTTTGGGAGTGTCTTGTTAAAAGGAATGTAATTTTGATTATTGTCAGTCAGAGTCCCAGGACTTTCTGTGATCTGTTTACAAGAGTCCCAGTAAAGGACTTCCAGAGACACAGCAAAGGACTAACTATCAGAGTCCCAGGTCTTGCCCTGATTGACCAGAGTTCCAGCAGAGAATTTTAGCTGATCAGATTCATAAAAATTGAAATTAGTTACTTTACTGAGAGCAGCAAAACAGATTTGAGATTGCCATTGATAAATTTAGATTACAGTACTGCTACTAATTAAGGTTAATATTGCTAGCAGAAATAATAATACAGCAACTCAAGGGTAACATTCACCAGAGCATGAAAGGTTCGATGCTTACCCAGAGAGGTGTCCCTTTCTGGGCTGGAGGAAAAGAATGAAGCCCGTTGACTGGTCTGTCAGTGTTGAGGTTAAGAATCATTTTCCTCATCTTTCTGTCCCCAAAATTACAAAGTTTCTCCCCATCCTGACGACATGTAGTGTGATTTGGGTTGAGACATGACTGCTGTAGTCATACATATTTCATATGATCTCTATAATCTTCATTAGCGTACGCAAGGGTGGTAACATTAATAAGAATTTCATAGGTAATGAGGCAAATGTTAGTTATCAGATATGTTATCATTTTCTAAGGAAAAAAGAACCACACTAGCTCCTGTTATTTTGTTGTTTTTGCTGATCAAAAGCAGGACTGTCCTGCCTAGTGAGGGCCCCCTCCTCAACTGCATCTTGTGTTAGCCAGGTGAGTCTCCGCGCCTCTGGATTGCACTAGAGACAGCAAGGCGAATCTTAGTCATCTTTTGAGCACTGAGGCGTCTCCTTATTAACCAAACTCCACAGGGAGACTGGAAAAGTGATAATCATGAAAATTCTGAGAACAATTTCATCCTTATTAGTAATTATGCACGACTATTTGGGTTTAAAATATTGCTGAGCTGATTTCATGTAAATTCAGACATTGTCTCTCAGCATATAACAAACCCTATACAATGAAATAGGGATCTTATTGAAGAATTAGAAGATCAAACCAACCAAATTTCTAAATTATATTTGCTAAAATGAGTTTCTAACTCCTAAAGAGATTATTCTGGTGGTAATCTGCTTTTTAAGCCTTGCCTTAACTCTTATAATGATCTTTAAAACTTTCTTTAGCATTCTTCATTCAATAATTAAATATGAGGCAGCATCTTTCAAGGTTCTGTTGACTCATTCTTATCAAAGAACAGAGACCTGACAAAGTCCTATAGTTTAATAAAACATGTAGGAATTGTGGCACATGATTATCACAGCACTTTTGAGAATGGAATCCTTATCCTCTAATTATTCGTGCATAACCATTGATACTGACAGAGCAGAGTTAAAGTTGTGTATTATAGGCTACTTCATCCTTCATCAGTTTCCTAAAACATTTTTATTAGCACGATGTCTGGCCTTCCTGATATCATGGATCATTGCACAGAATGATGGGCAATGGAAAGCTTCTCACAAACATGTAGATACACACATGACTCATGGGAGGAAGAACATCACTAAGGAGATAAGTAAAAAATGTACACAGGACAAGCCAGAACTGGCTGGAGTTGGCATCACAGAGCCGTACCACAGAAACTGTACAAGTTTGTGCTTCAGCACCTTACAGCAGAAGCAGCTTATTCCACTCCCCTTAATGTCAAGCTTCCTTTCTTATTATGGTGTTCACTAAAGTAGAAATAGGGTATCCTTGTTTAAAAATGTAAATTAATGGTCTAAACTTACTACAGAATCACAACTTGCAGGGACTTATGAGAGGATGCCGTTTCTAAAGAGTGATACTCATTAGAAGCATTTACTGATATATTGAGACTTGGGAAACTGACTTGAATTGACCTAATGGTGATGAAGATAACGGCTATATCACTAATTTCTACCTTAGTAAGTTTATATCACTGTTATTTGTTGAATTTTTAATGCTGAAATGTAAAGAATACTGAAGTTTGATAGGTGATGCAAAGATTAAAATTTGAAGTGTTTAAAATATCCAGAAATTAACTATAGCAAAATGCATAAAGGTTTATAAGGACAGCATTAGTTTGTAGCTACCACCAGAGAAGAACTTGTTACCAAAAAATGAAAGCTGCCCAGGGTGATTAAATTCCAAAAATGACTAAACTGGATGTCGTAAGTTTGAAAGAAGCAACTTGAGATGTCAGTGCTCTTAAGGGTAGGAGGCACTCAAACAGTAAAACATCCTCAATTCCTAGGTAATTTTTCAATTTAGCCTTTAAAGTCTTTGGATCAAGAAATGCCTGTGTCATATAATGGTTGCACAGTGCCTGTCTCACTGAAATAGGTGTGGTGAAAAAAGTAATACATAATAAAAATGTTGTCAATAATCACAATATCCAACCTTTCGAATTAATAGTACATTCTTTAAAAATATTTAGCATTGTCTCTTACAGTACTAAGCTAAGTAAAGTTAAAATAATTTTTAAAAAACAGTAATAAATGTAATTAGAATATTGTACTTTATAATTGTCAATATTAATAAGAAGTAACATTTATAACTCCCAGTTCTAATAATAATATTTATAATCAGAAGCTTCTGACAGAAATAAACATAAACACTATACTTTGGAAAGTATTTTTTTTTAATTGGCCTATATAATTGTCTATCTTTCCACTAACTTTATTATTTAAAATTCAAATATTTTTATATCAGGGTCAGTTTCACCAGAGCATGAGCATTTTACAATTCATACATGAAATATTAACCTGCAAGGAATGCCATATTAATACTGTCTTTTATATTGTGTGAAGACTAAATTATTAATATTAAAACAAAGAAATAAGAAATAACCAGCATGAGGCCCAACAAACTACCATTTTATTATGGCATTGACTTTTAAAGAACAAAGTATGTTCTTATTGCTTATTATTCTTTCTGTTTCAAACAGTTTAGCTTATGTTTAAAATATAAAACATTCTTTCTACCTAATTAGAGAGAAAGAAAAATTTATTTCTTTTTACTTTTTTTCTCCTCTTCTTATTTAAAGTCAGAACTCTAGCCTTCTGCTGAGAGAGATAACCTTTCCTTCATGAGATAACATTAAAGTTACATTCTTCACACTTGGAAGATCTGTAAGCTTACAGATTGCTGTAGTTGTACATTCACCTGGAATTCAGATGAGAAATGATGCACTTGCCCTCTGGTGAAAGTCATAAATCAATTAAGTAGTGAACAAATATCAGACTGACATTAGGTTCAATAATGGAAAAAGGAGATTATGAGTAAACATTTTTAGCATCCTCCACATAAGTAGTTACTGCTAGTGCAGTTCTTTTTTTACAGTTAAAAATTGCATGGTTGTGAGTTATAGATGAAGTCTCTATTTAATCACAATTATAATTTATGCCTGAGCATGGGGTACTTAGGACTTTAGGATTTAATTTTTTTTTTTTTTTTTTTAATACTTAAACTGTTTGAAGGGAGGCAGTGCAGCAGGAGGTGCTGATCCCCTCTCTTGGGACAAGCAATAAGACACAAAGAAATGGAATGAAAGTGCATCAGAGAGAGTTCAGATTGGACTTTAGGAAAATATTCTTTGCTGAGAGGATGGCTGGTCACTGAAGAAGCTCCCCAGGGAAGGGTTATGACACCAAGCCTGTCAGTGTTCAAGGAGCAGCTGTACAATACTCTTAATCATGGGATTTGATTATAGGTAGACCTGTGAGAAGCAGGAAGTTGGACTCAATAATCCTTATGGGTCCCTTTCAAACCAAGATATTCTATGATTCTATGTCCTAGAACCACTTATTTACCTCCATGCTGCCAGAAAAATTCAGAAAACATTTACTCCTTATCCATTATTTACACAGAAATATCAAAAATATCAATTCACTATTATGAAAAGTAATTTTATTAAACTAGTAAAAGAATGTTTATGAAAAAAATCTTAGTTTCTAGACATAATTTTAACAAGAGGGCAAATGCCTCAGTACACAGTAGTAACACTGTTTATAATCAGAGGGAATGGTGTATAGGGGAGAGGGTGGAAAAAAGAAGAAAAAGAAAAACTGAAAGAGAAACAAAACATGACAAAAATCGTGCTTTTCAAAACTCAGTGGTCCTGAGATGAACTTACCTGGATAGCAAAAAAAAAAAAAAAAAAAAAAAAAAAGGAGAGAGAAAATATGTAAGAGAAGAAGAAAAAAACAGAAAAGCTGGAGCAGCACAAAATCTTAGTTGTTAGAAGTGGACCTAATCCTCTTGAATTCAAAGAAACTCTCATACTTTCTCCAAAACAAAAAAAACAAGAGGAGTGGCCCTATAATATTTCAATGACAACAAAGGACTGAAAGTGCACATGAGAGAGGCAGAGTATTGTTGATGTGTTCATCAAATTTTCATCTACAGCTTTGCCAGTGGAAACAACTTTTCCTAAGGCTCACAACAACTTTGCAATTACATATTTTAGCTGGAGACCATATTTACGTGACAGTTTGTGAAATTCCTAGTGAATGCAGACAAAGTTGAGAAGTACATGTTATCCAACACAAATATGTTTGCAAGCTAGGGTGAAAGTTCATAGTGGAGAGAGGCTGTAAGAATTCAAGAGTAAGAAAGCTGAGGTAAACTAGCTGTGTGTCAGCCCAGGATAACTCCATAAAATAGAAGACACATCTTCTATGTGGTTCAAGTCATTTTTGGGCATGAGATTTTGAAATCCAGAATCAAGAACTCAAAATTCTAATTTTAATAAATTAGGCTTGAAACAGACTAAGTTATAGTCTCCAGATTCTGACTGGAACATGCTGTGTAACATGAATGTCCCCATGGTGTGGATGCTCTAAGCATGAGACTCAGCAGATAAGCAAATAGTATTACAAATGGAAAACATAAAATGGAAGGGATCATTCCGGTTCCGTCCCCATGTGTTTGCCTGGTCTAGTCGAGAGGTGGCATCCCTGCCCTGAACAGGGAGGTTGGCCTAGATGATCTCTAAGGTCCCTTTCAGCCTAGGCCGTTCTATGATAAAGCCATTTGGTTTAGTAAGTTTCAGGTCTATTTGGCAAATAATAATGTAGGCTTAACTTTATCTCCGTCAGTGGAAGAAAGATAGAGCACTAAATCTCAACATCAGTAAACAACATCACTAAACCTGTAAATTTTCTTCCTTGGCTTATTGTGAAGCAATTACTGTGAATAAATTTTTATTTCCTATTGAAGAAATATTCAAAATGTGTGTATATAAGAATATATGAAATCTCCAAAGCCAGACTGAAGGTACTTACATATTTTTCTACAAACATATTCTATTCAGTGATGCTTTGCTAAGATGTCACTGTTAGAAAGCAAGCTCATCAGAAGAGACAAAAGTAATTTTCCAACTGAATACAGCAAAGTTGTATTTGTACCATCTGTAGACTATCAAAATATATTCACAAGCACTTCAGGACTGAAGAACATCTGTTTAGACTTGCAAGATCTACATGTAATTTTATATACCAACAGACTCATTTAATCAACCCTATTATTAGCACGCAGATGATCATTCATCAAAATATTTTTATCCTTTCACATTACATTGTGTGCAATCCTGTACAACCTGAGCATAATATATTGTCCTTGAGACAACAGTCCTTGTGAAATCTCTTCTGTAGCTATAATAATTTGTAGAAAGCTACAATCTGTTATTTCTTCTGCAAAGAAGCAATATGACTAAAAAAATCGAGAGGATAATTTATTTAAATTTTAAAATGGTCTTGTATAACAGGAAATACCTGTTAAGAGTTTCCAGGGAAGATACCTTTGGTGTACACAAAACTACCAGTTAAGATACTACTTCAGACTGTCTTGACAGTAGCAATGCAAGATCAGTCTTATAGGAGTTGCATACTATTAAAATAACACAGAAGAGTAGAAAGCTGCTGCTGACTTGACATGGATTTGCTAAGGGCAGTTATTAAGAAATTCTAATGAGTCTCACACACTGGTCATAAAAGTATTTTTTGAAGAAGTTGACCTCCACACCAAGCATTAAGTGTTTATACTTATAGTTTGAATGTGTCTTTGCACTGGAAAGGAGATAGACTAAAAACAGTATCTGGAACCTTCCCTATAAATGTGTAGTGCAAGAAAATAGATTGGCAGTAGTTCAGTACCTCTTCTACAGTATTCTCTTTCTCCATATCTACTCCAGCAAAGGATGTAGAGCATACAGTTCAGGAGTAATAAAGACATTGTAATAGATAATGGACTTAGTCATGTATGGTCTTCTTCTTAGTTTAGATTAGTAAGAGATTTTTGACATGGCTACTATTTCCCTAATTGCACAGGGTGGCTGGGAAATCAACGTTTGTCAAACTAGTTATTTTCTGAGATCTTTACATAATCACAAGATTTAGAGAGTTAGAGTTTAGAAAGGACAGAAGAGAAGTAGGAAACAAAAATTCAAATGAACTGTTGTTTCATTTCGTAGCTTTTACAAATGTAGTCTCTAGTCCGTGCACAAGGTTGTTCACATCTGATACAATGCTTGTCATGTTTGATCTCCCCTTGCATGGCTATTCTGGGAAAGCTAAATAAAAGTAGACAGAACATGCTATTATACGTAGATGACCAAAATGTTTGGTTTTCACTGCTTAAAAGCAAATATAAAATAAAAATAATGCCATGCCAGAGTTTACTGTTTTGCAAATGCAGTATTATTTCTTCTTATCTACAGTTTTTGTTGTCAAAAGATTATGACTTATGTGTAATTTGAAATGTTAGACAAAAAATATATTTTAATTCATTTTGCTAGACTCCATAGTCAATCATGTGCCCCTTTCTATACTCATACTTTTTTCACCCTCCGTAAAAACTTTTCAGCAAACGTAGTATTCTGAACATTTAATATAATTCTAAATTGTAAAAGACATTAATAATCATAATGATAGGTAACACAAAATGAAAGAGTGTACTATTTATAGGCTAGTTTTTGATTTTGTTTTTGCAGGGGAGCAGCAACTTTCCGGGGCAAGGTTCAAGCCATATATAGTACTGTGTTCAGTTGTTCTACAACGGTACCATAATCCTGAGTAAACGTTGACAGCATAATGTAATATGTGTCAAGATAAGAGAAACAGTCTTTTATAACTACAGCAAAGTGAAACGGTTCATATCTTTGATCTGTTTGAAAAATTATTTATTGAAGAAAAGATGATAAGTGACATTTGGCCAAGTTCAATTTCAGCCCTGTTGTGCTGATACATGACAATATGAACAGATTTTTTTCATGAACTTCGGAAATCTTCTCAAATACAGCATCCTCAAAACAACGTTATATTCCAGGCATGTTATTGAGGATTGGGAACATTATTTTTTGAAAAATGATGCAAATATCATTCTTTGAAAAATGCTGTATGTTGATGCAGGTTTGTATAGTCGTATTTGATGTGGGAGACATCAACATATAAATGTTTTAAGGTCTGTGTCATACTTAGTAGCATTCTTTGGTGTCAAATACCCTTAAAATAAGAAAAAAAACTAAGCAATTTTACTTCACAAGGAAAGTATTGCAAATAATTTCTCAGTTAGTGGAAATGAATGGCTGCAATCACAGTAGATTCTGAAAGTTGCTACAATACTTTAACCTCATGTTCTTTGTTACTCTCTTAGAAATAAATTTTAAACCTTTGAAATACATCTGTCACTTAAAATGGTGTTATAATTTCTACAACATATAGCTGATATTAGGTTGACTTTTAACCTTGTGAGCAGACCTTTTTTTTCAAACAGACTTTTTTCTTTGAGCAAAATTTAAGAGTCTGTGGCATAATAGTGTTTGGTGTGCTGAAATGATTTGCTATCTGCATGAACACAGCAGCAAATCAATTTTTGTTTACAACGTAACTATCACTGAACACAATATACAATCCAGTAGGTTTTAAATAGGAATCAGAAGTAATATTTATTTGCAAACATTTTATCACAGGAATTTTGTTCATCACTACTTCTCTGATTTAATCTAGGTTTAGTACATGGCAAATCTCGAAAGTATTTTAGGTAAACAGATTTATGTCAGTATAGAGAGTGCTGAGCCAGTTTCCAGCATTAACTTGACTGAATGATGATGATCTCCTAAGACAGTAAAAGTGTTTAGAATATGCATTATTGCATATATGCTGTTTGGGATTGCTTGTATCCACACAACAACATTCTTTCTCAGTCATATCATAAAGCTGCTGTTCAAACTGTGATAACAGCATCTCCAATTTTTCTAACACTGGTTGCACCAGAATTGTTTTGCATAGCAGCAACAACAGCCGTCTGTCCACCAACACCCCCAGGTCCCTCTCTGCCTGGCAGCTCTCCAGTCATTCCTCCTCAAGCCTGTATCGCTGCTGGGGGGTTTTGTGGTCGAAGTGCAGGACCCAGCATTTGGCCTTCTTGAATTTCATGTTGTTGGCCTTGGCTCAGTGATCCAGCCTATCCAGATCCCTCTGGAGACCTTCTCTGTCCTCAACCAGATCAAGTACCATTTACTAAAGACACAGTTTACTATCAGTCTGCATCAAATTAATTTTTTTTGAGAAAGAAACTGCTAGAAACCACAAACACAGTTGTGGAATTCAGTTCAATTTTCAGAAAAACAGAAAGAAAATAACTATTCAAATTGTCTTTCTGTGAAAATTTTACATAAATTCTTTATACAGTTGCCTAGTCAAAGCTGTTAACTGAAGACTGATATTTTTATATTGATGTCTATATTTTTATGTATGAATACATGTACATATCCAAATCATTTGTATTTCTATGTGTGTAAGAAGTAGTAAAACCAAAGGAAAATATCAAATAACAACTAAAGAAAACTTCCAAACTGGAACCAAAACTGGTGCAGATTTTTGAGGAAGAAGTGGAAAAATGGATAGAAAATGTGAAGGAAAACTTGAATTGAGAATTTCTTTCAATAAAAAAAAAACGAAACACCAAAACCCAGACCAAAAAACAATAGTAAAAAACCCCAAACCTAATTAACATGTGAAATTGCGGTGGGGAGAGTGGGGAAAGTATACTTTGCTGTTGAAGATGGTGATAATATGGATGGCATTTTCTTTTGCTATTTTCCAGTACTGAACAAACAGGAATTTAGTGTACTATCATACAGTAACATTGTGACACTTTTGCTAGTGAATACTTCTACTAGTTTTAGGAAGAAATGATTAAGAGTTCCACTCTTATTTTTAGCTGTAGTGCCAAAATGGCATACCTCTAGCCTGATTAATGTCTTTCTCCTTTATAGTTTTAGAATTCCATGACTTAAGAATTGAGAAAGACTGTAAAATAACAGGTTCTGGCGTTGACACTTAGTGTGCTAATTTTCACTGCTAAGTAAATTTCTTACTGCCAGGTTATAAACCCTTGAAATATAGGCTTTGTAATATAAGTGCTGCTACAACCTTGAATATAACTGAACAAATGACACAACTATAATTATGCTCTGTGAGAAACATAATAACGTATTCTGAACTCATAATTTGGTCATTTATTTTCTATAATTGCATTTTTACTTCCTCTTTAAATGAACTTTTATAATTTTATAAACAGCATGATCTTCACACGAAAAATTAGATTTGCTTCTCCTTTGTTAGCACTGAATTGCTAAGCTATACACACTCTCCCTCTCTCTTTTTATTATTTCTACAGTGATTTGAGACTAAGATACAGATGTTAAGGACCAGAGTTCCAAAAATAGATTGGAGCTCCTTTAAGACAAGCTCTAAATGTCCCCCATGCTTGACCTAACCATCTAATAATTTTCTAAGAAAAAGTGTTGGTTTTTTTTATTTAACTTCAATCAATAAAAAAAAAAATCTGGAGAAAATCTGATTGTTATTTCCTTTTGTGAAACATCTCACTGAATGAGAACACCTAATTTTCAAAGAAATTAATGTGTTTTCAACATGATTAATAAAGCTTTGAGATTCCCATTTTTTTCTGTTGGAACCTGGAAAATGAAAGACAATCATAGAATCATAGACTCATCGAATCATAGAACAATTCAGGTTGGAAAAGACCCTTGGGATCATCGAGTCCAACCATTAACCCTACATTACAAGTTCACCCCTAAACCATATCACCCAACACCACATCTAAGCAACACTTGAACACATCCAGTGATGGCGACACAACCACCTCCCTAGGCAGTCTATTCCAGTGTCTGACCACTCTCCTTGTGATGAATTTCTTCCTAATGTCCAGCCTAAACTTGCCCTGTTGCAACTTGAAACCATTCCCCCTGGTTCTGTCCCTAAGTACCTGTGAGAAGAGACCAGCACCAACCTCTCTACAATGTCCGTTCAAGTAATTGTAGAGCA
>NW_009731111.1:51127-52769 GCF_000703405.1 Apaloderma vittatum | reverse complement strand
CAGACATTAAGAAGGTTGTGAACCAAGTTAGAAGAAGGTGACAAATCACTTAGGCTAAGGGACAGGGTACGAACAGCCCATAAGATTCATGGATTGAATGCAAAAATGAAAACCACCTGGGGAAACTGTAGAAGTCACTTTATTTTTCATGATTTCAGATTCCTGAAATCCTGACTAAATCCTCCATTAATAGCATTCCAATTTCTTATCAGCTCATTTGCTTAATGTATTGTCTTTGAAAGAAACAGGAAAAAAAAATGGTGTCTGAAGATTTTAGTTTTGGAGGGAAGAGGGAAGAAATGATTCATGTCATCTTAAATTTTGACTTAATGATACTGATTATCACTCTTAGACTATTTTCACATTAATTCTACGAGACTTGTAATAGTTTATAGTTAGCAGCTGTATTTGTGTATAACTGATCTATTTTCTCTGGGTCTTCCTGAAATAAATTGGCAGAGATTTACTTGTGTCTTAATATCTCTTTTTTTGTCAAACATTTTAAAACCATTTTTAATTGCTCTCAAGAAATCATTATTTACTTCCGTAAGGAGTAGTAATAATTCCCTCATTTTTAAAAGTCAAAAATGAGATGACCTTTCCTTTCCGGGACGTAATGAATTTTTTAATTCTGCAGGATGTCAACTTGTAGTTTGGATGCTGCTGATCCAGGTTTTGAACACCCCGGCAAGAAGGCTTTACAACATTTCTGTTGTTTATGATAGAGTTTGAGAATACGAAAAGAGTGAAAGTGATTGAGTCATTTCTGCTAATATATTGCTGAGCTCTCTTAAAATTATCAGATTCATAATTATGTTAGACATACTGTGTCATTAGGTTAACTTGACTTCTGGAGTTGTCTAGGAGAGATCACTGCTCCTGCCCTTCTGCCTTGCAGTCACTTTAAAATTTTGAACAAATTTCCGTTATATGTAAGATTAGTAAATCATTTCTCTGTTGTTTGCTAGATTACATCTATTATTTACTTTCCCCAGAAACATGTATTAGAATTTGCCTATCATAAGATCATCACAAAGATTAATTTTTAATTCATTGTAATAACTTGCAAGTGCAATATGTGGTACTTCTCCACATAAAGTACAATACAAACTTTAATTAAGTTTCCCAAAATTAAACTGACTGGCCACTGTATCATTTTCCACGTAGCACACTCCATTCCTAATTTCTACGAAAACAACACGAGCCAATAAGTATAAAATAAGTGACAGTAAAGCCACAGATTAAGTACCTGTTTTAAAGAACACATAACTCTATTTAAAAGTCCAAAATAAAAGCTAACTGTAAATTGTCGTAACTATCTGTTTTGGGAGTTGATTGATCAAACAAACTTAGAGCAGCAACATCTTTCATAAAATAGTGAGAACCTTGCGGCAAAACCATCAAGCTGAAATAGCAACATTAATCAAAAAACGGCTCACTGCAATAAGTGGAGCTTTAGTAAGTATAAATGTACTGGAGCAAAACATTTACTTAACCCTACATGCTCTGCTGAATCAGCAGACTACACCATAGGTTGGTCTAGTAAAGCATCTCTGTATCATAAAGTAATTGAAGGAATCGTTTCCTGTGGTGCCAACAATTTATTTATTTCCATTGTAAAGGAAATTTTAGTGCAGAAGAA
>NW_009731111.1:0-51096 GCF_000703405.1 Apaloderma vittatum | reverse complement strand
GGGAAAGAGGTAGATTTACAGTTCATTTGCAGTAGATAAAAACAAATATTTTTTTCATGCTAAATCCAATGGAAAATAATATTACCTGAGGGATAAATTCAAAATGTTTCAGGAAATATATGTATTTTTTCTTAAAATCTGACTAAAAAGCAAGTTCTTGGTAAATGCTATCAAAAACAGTGAAAAATTTTTTTTTTTTTTGAGGGAGGCATATTTTGATAAGTTTACGCTATACTTGTGCACATTTATCAGTGTGTTGGTTTTTTTCCCCCAGATTTCTAGAGAACGGTTCTAAAGAGTCTAGTTATTTTGATCTAGTTAATGATCTCAACGGGCTGTGTCTGTGTTCCAGTGTGCAAAACGAGGACAAAAAGTTCACACAGGGAATCAAAAATCTCGAACCTCTATAAAATAAGTCCATTTGGAATGTATTTTACTTCAAGACATACTTCATTTTTTGAGTGGGCTTTTCTTTCCCCACCTTTTCCCATCCTTTTCCACCATAGGTTTATAGTAAAATCTTTAAAATATTTCATAAAATCATAGAATCATAGAATTTTGGAAGAGACCTTTAAAGGTCATCTAGTCCAACCCCCTGCAGTGAGCAGAGACAAACGACATAAATAAAAACTTTAATTAATAGAATAAACATTTGGACACTGGGAGACCTAAGTTCAAGTAATTTCTGGAATCAGACCAGGAACATGGATGTTTTTTTTCATCTTATAAAACAGTACTCTGACAAGATGCCTACTGACTAGTCTCTGACAGATGTTTCTTGATTATCTCTTTCTCAGTCTTGAATTGTTAGTGGCACAAAATAACTTCCAGTGCCGTAAAAACGCTATGTAATAAGTACATGGCAAGTAAGAATTTTAGAAGAAAGTAATATTATCTACTGCATCAGATGAAGTATCTGGAAATAACAGACAGATTTTAAAAATCAATGATTTCCCAATGTTTAACAAAATAGCAACAAACTCAGAATAAATCACAGTTTCAAACAACAGATTTAGGTTAAACCATATATTGAATAATCTGCAAGGACAAGCTAGTTAACAGGTAAAAAATAATGAAGCATGAACCAGAAAAGACAAGAGAAAAAAATGGAATGTGTCTGAAAATCAGTATTACAATGTAGCCCATAAATTGCAGTATATGTCAGAGTTATAATTTTACTTTTAAGACCTACTTTTGGAGAGTTTTTTGCAGTTCTCTTTGAGTATCAGAACTAAGAGATCAGGAAATAGATATTTTGTTGAAATTTTTTCCCACTGAGTGTTAGTTGACCAAGCGAATCCATTTTGACACGAGGTGATTGCTTTGCTTCACCTGCATGGTTTCAATGTGGCACTGGGTACAAAAGCACCTCTGGGAGAAAACATATGTTATATTCATGAATTTTGATGTTCCCTTTGGGATAGGGGGGGAAGGGATGGACTGTGCTGTCTCCAATGAACAGTTTTCCAATTGTTGCTCTGATAAAGTCTGGTTCCATAGGTTAACATCTTGGTGAGTTTGGTAAGGTCGAAGTGGTGCAAAAATTAAAATATTAATCTTTTTAAGAGAGAAAAATGGAGTAAAATGTTTTAAGAAACTGCATTCCAGCATCAATTGCTATCATTCAATGATTTTCTTATGGATTAGTTTATGCTATACCGTGTAAAAACTAGAACTATAGGGTTTGCGGTGTTTGGAACTTCTTTGGCTTCTATTTTGAGCTTTAAATTTGTACATAGTACTAAGGCTTGGAGACACTGGAAAACAAATGCATTAAAGTTGCTAGCTATTGTGATACTTTGCATTTTAGCATGAAGTCCTTGATTGCTTGATCTCGTATCAGTTTGAAAATACATGGAAAGTCTTTGATTTTGGTTGAATATGATGTCTAGATCCCAAATATCTTTGTGCACACTTCTGAAAATTACTCTTATACTGTTGGAGTCTCACAAAGCAGTTAATTTAAAGGACACTTTACTTATCATCTCTGGTTGAGGATATAGAAAACAGTCATCAAGGGAAATAGTTGCCTTATCGGCTGAGGTTGGGTGAGTATCATAAAATGGAGATTTTTGAAGATACTAATTTTTTTTTAAGTGTCTTCTAGTGATATTTGCCTTCTTCAGTAGACCCAGAGAGAGGAATATGAATGTTCAGGGAGCAGACAATAATATTAAGAATTCTTATAAGAGTAGTTTCTTAATTTTTACTGTGTAAGGCTGTACTGATCAAGACAGAAATTGTATATGTCTCTAAGTGCATATCACCATTTGTAAACATGATTTTATTCTTTAGAGATGGTCAGCTGATTCATCATAAGGCTGACCCATGCATGGAAAATAAAGCCTTATATTTCTGTCAAATAATAAACTAATCCTTTGCAGGCTACTCAAAAAAAATTTATTAAAAAAAAATAAGAAAAATCAAAACTTACATTTCCCTCCCTTTCGTCTGTATTACAACAAGGGTCTGGGATTTTTTTTCAAAGCTGGTACAACAAGAATAAACTTTTTTAAAAAAACCACATAAAACCTCAGAATATATGAAATGTAAGAATTTCAAAATATCATACTTACTCTTTCCTATCTCCTAATTGATATAAACTTTATGACAGCACTTGCTAAGGGACACTTACTTATATGTGTAAACTTTGAGAGACAAAAATGTTTAATGGCAAGGTACAAAATTTGTCTTGATGTGGGAAGCAACATTAAGTATAGAAAGAATATTGATTCCTCATAATGTAACATATTTTGGTAATTGAAATTAGTATAAGAAAGACGTAGTCCACTGAAATAAGCAAAGATCATTGATTTCCCTGTATTTTAGACATTGAAAATAAATAAATAAACATATTCTTATGTCATTGTACTGCATGCTTTTAAAGAAAGCTTCTGGATTAAATTTGGAACCACTCTTTAAAAAAAGCCAATTATTCACCCGGCATTTTCCAACATTAAAACTATTGAGAATAATGAAAACAAGTAGAAAATATCGTTTGAGCATGAAAAAAATCTTAAGTAGGAAAAAAAAAGAAGTCTTTTCTATTTTGGACTATTTCTAATTTTCTTATTAAACATTATCCACCTTCTGTAATGCAAAATTCAATTTCCAGCACAAAAGAGATAAAACACTGATAATAGTAATGGATATTAATCTGAAATGGAATGAGGAAAAAATAGAAGCATGCATTAAAATGTGTTAATGGTAGTGTTTGCATAATATCCGTAATATCATAATATGTTTTTAATGTATTTAGGCAAACTGGAAACAACTGACATTAACAGTAGATAATAAATCCCTTTATTTTGCACGTCCAGATATAATTTACATGCTGAGATCATTGTGTTCTTGTCACACATTTGCAATGAAAACAGCAGTGAAATAAATTAATCTGGCACTACTGAAGTGGGCACTGGACAATCTCTCGGTGGTTTTGAGCCTAAAAAATACCATAAACATCCACATGACAGCAAAAAGGACACACGGTGTCAAGTTTACTAACTCACACCAGAGAATTCTCTTAACACACAGAGAAACTGCCAATATGCCCATGGAAAATATATTGCATTAAACGTGTCGATAACAAACGCTATCAGCCTAATGAAACAGATGTTCAGGATTCCAAGTGGATTGAATGACACTGATAACTCCATTCACAAGTAATAGTCAATATAAAATATGATTTTCTTAATGGAGTAGAGCACAGTATTGATAATTAAATAAAATTTTAATAATGAATCTGTCACAGAGCAAGAAGTGCTATGAATCATTCATAGTTACACGCTTGAGGCAAAAAGTGAAAAACGGTGGGGGGTTTTTTAACTTTTATTTTTCTTCTGCCAGATTTGCTCTTCCAAATTAGCTAGTCAAACTGTCTGAATAACCAGGTCAAATTTTTGATGAGGTTAAAACATCATAGGTTAGGGTTAGTAAAAAATAAATTATTTAAATAAGAAGGCACCACGGCCTTAAGGCTCACTAAATTGTTCAAGATTATTTTTAAAATAAGAAACTATGATAGAGCATACAGAAGTTTTCACTTGCAAAGCTGGAGTGATTAATACCTGTTCTTAATATTTTGCTGTGTCTGGTTGCTCAGATTATACGTACTTTTCTCAGCCCAATCTCACAGTGTCTAGTGTCCCTGCCTGGGCTAAGAACTGAAACAAAGCTCAACTGTCCCATAATCTGTCCCCAGAGTTTTCAGTCAGGGGTTAAGTGATAAAAATGCAGTCATTCTTGATAGAACAGAAAAGCCCTGAGGTTTCTGAGACGGACCTCTAAGATCCTTCACCAGGTACCTCTCACAGTGCCACGCAAGAGATAGAATTTACTCAAAAGAAAGGCTGGAGGAAGAGGGAAAAAAAATGATGCCAAGCCTGCAGATGACACAGACTGGAGTCAACAGGCTCGAGGGCAGGGCTGCCACCACCCGGGACTGTACCGGCTGAAGGAATGGGCCACAGGGGGCTGAGGAAATTTGGCAAGGACAAATGGCGAGTCCCACACCTGGGAAGGGTGGGACTTGTAACGATCCGGGCTGCTGCCTTGTAAGGACATGGGCTGGGGAGCAGCTCTGCTGAAGAGCCTGGTGGGGCTGGCAGAGGGAGAGCTGAGCACGAGCCCACAACGAGACCTTGCAGCAAAGGAGGCCATGAGGGTCCTGCCCTGTATGGGCAGGAGCACAGCTGGTAGCCCAAAGCGGGTGAGGGGGGCCGGTTAGCTCAGTCAGTTGAGCGTGGCGCTAACAACGACAAGGTCACGGGTTCAATTCCCGTTCGGTCCCCATGTGTTGCCTGATCTGGTCGAGAGGTGGCGCCCCTGGCATCAGGGATGCTGGATTAAAATGATCTCTTAGGTCCCTTCCAGCCTGGGCCATTCTATGATTCTACGATGATTCCCCTCTCCTCAGCATTCATTACACCACATCTGGATGCTGTTTTGTTCCCACGGTTCAAGACATTGATAAATTGGAGCAAGTTTACAGGACAGCCACCAAGATGGTCAAGGGCTGGAGCACTTGCTCTGTGAGGAGAAGCTGAGGAAGCTGCATGTGTTCAAAGACAGCTTGAGGGGACCTAACTCCAGCCTGCCAGGGCCTGTGAAGCACTAACCGAGAAGGCAGGGACATGTTTTTGACAGCAGTGCATGGTGGCTGAAAGAAAAACAGGCGTAAGTTGAAACAGGCAAAGTTCAACCAGGATGTGCTGGTAAACTTTCTCACCGTAAGGTCAGTCCAGCAGTGGAGCACGTTTTTCAGAGAGGCATCGCAGGTGGTTTTCAATACCTGATTTGACCG
Organism: Apaloderma vittatum; assembly: GCF_000703405.1. NCBI lineage: Eukaryota > Metazoa > Chordata > Aves > Trogoniformes > Trogonidae > Apaloderma > Apaloderma vittatum. The sequence continues at coordinate 45,794 of NW_009731111.1, read as the reverse complement.
GTCTGGCCACACAAGTGACTCCACTTTGAGCTGGAGGTTGGACTAGAGACATCCTGAGGTCCCATCCAAACTGAATTTTCCTACGAGGAAACAGTTAAAAAATTAAATTGAGAAGCTAATCCATTTCTTGAATCCACAGCTGGTGAGGGACTTTTTAAGATGTCACATAGTGACAGGACTAGAGGGAATGGATTGGAGCTGGAGCTGGGTTGGTTCAGATGGGACGTTGGGAAGAAGTTCTTCCCCATGAGGGTGGGGAGACCCTGGCACAGGTTGCCCAGAGAGGGGGTGACAGCCCCATCCCTGGGAGTTTTTCAGGCCAGGCTGGATGGGTCTCTGGGCAGCCTGAGCTAGTGGGGGATGTCCCTGCCCATGGCAGGGGGTTGGAACTGGATGATCTTTAAGGTCCCTTCCAATCCTGACAATTCTATGATTCTATGACTGTCATCCTCCACAATTGCATTACACAGTCTAGGTTACATCTTAATTTGGAGAATTTTCACTTCATTAAAGGCCACAGTTGTTATGTTAGTTATTGGTACCGCATGGTTATAAACTGGCCCTAGTACTTCATCATCCTGGCTGCCTCTGCTGAGGTTTGTGTAGATGAAAGAAGACAAGGTACTACCTAGTCAAACAGACAAAGAAGTCTGGAAACTGTGCTAGAGACCTTCTTGGAGAAGGCACTTCTCCAAGGGAGCTTGAATGCTCCAGACTCTACTCCTCCACGTTATTCTGTTCCCATTCTCCTCCTGTGGGTCAAGCAACAGCAGAAAACATTCTTCTGTTCCACTCTGTATAGTATAGGTTTGTGTATCTTAAATTATTTTAAAACAAACTAGCTTAAAGTACAAAAACAGACAAATTGGCTTGCACCATTCTCCATTCTGCTGTGACTAGTCTTCTTCCATTTAACTCACTTTAAGCTAACGTGACTGTACAACAACATGCTGCAAACTGCAGGACAGAAACAACCCAGTAGGTGATTAGTGACCACAAATATTGGTTCATCAGTGAGGTGTCAAGCATCATTGCTGTGCAGCACAACTTTCTGCATGTTCCTAGAGCTTGTACACTCTCTTTTCCTGTAGTTTCCTGACTGCAAGGCAAGGTTTGTGTTTTGGCATAGACATATTCTAGCCTCATATTCTTCCTCTGCTGTGCTACATTTCTTCAGTTTCTTTATCCAACAGGATTTACTTTCTTACAATCAGATACATACGGTGAGTAAAGCAAGTAGCTCTGTATTATACTCACGTTCTCAATTAGTTCCTCCCTGTTGAAGAAGTAGATCCAGGACAGTTTCTCCTCTGGATGGATTTTCTGCTTTCTGGATCATAAAGCTGTCTTCTCTGTATTCTAGGAACTACTTTCATGTTTTACTGTCTTCATTACCTAATGGGTTTCAAAATGGTTATTGTTACGTCCCTCATGAATATAGTAGCTTCTAGCTTTTAAAACTTCAAAAATTGATGTAGGAATTTTCCATTCCAAGTCAGATGTCCTATTACAAATATACACAATCATTTCTTTGTCATACCGGTGTATTTTCTAAGGCATACGATATCACTAGTTGGTACTGGCCTGTTTTCTTATTTTTCTACATAATGACTCAAATATTTTATTTCAGGCTTTATTACCACATTTTTTTCATTCCATTTTCTCATATTTATTCTCACCTAGTAATATGATGGCTTACGTCTTCTCCACTGTTCTGTTTTAGCATTTTTTTGCTCTTTCCTTTCTTTTCCTGACACATGTTATGTCTTACTTTTCTACTGTTTCATCCAAATAGACTGGAAAACTAAAAAACTTCTTTTTTCGTTCAACTGAAAGTTAACTGGTTTACCTTGTGGGCTTTGCCAGAAGAGATAAAGATCATTGTCATCCATTTGTATAGGTTCTTTTAAGAAAGCATGTTCTGTATATTAACTAACAGATACAGTAAGGCACAGCAGTTGCTAGGAGAATTTTTCTCTAAAATAATACAACAAATAGTGATTTGTCTGAATATAATTTATAGCTACCCAGAGGCTGCAGTTATTACTCACAGAATGTCTTACCAATGTCTACTGAAGATACCTCTTTTGCCACCTGTGTTTTTTCTTGTAATGCGTCATATTTTTAATAGAGACTAGTAATGTGTTCATAACAAAAAATAACATATTTCACTTTTTATTTTCTAAAAGATAACATCCACAATATATATGATTTCCTTATAAGTACAGCTTATAAGCCAGCTTCCTTCTACCTCTCACCAAGGGCATTAAGAACATTTTGTAAGCAACTGAAGTATTTAGAAGAATGAATGCTAAGTTTTCAGAATTTTTCTTCTAAATTCCTTAGATTTTTTAAAAATCTGCTCTGTGAGATGTTGAAAATCAAACTGGAGTAAATTTTCATTTTCTCGAGCTGGTTTCCCTTTATGGAGAATAAGTCCAGTAAACTCCCTGGAAATAGAACTCTAACTAATTTTATGTTGTTCGTCAAGATCACAGAATGGAAATTTAGAGATTGCCACTCGCTCAATCACTCTAACTTGTGGTTGTCAGAACAGACTCACTGATATCATAGGCCTAAAGTTTTTGGGAAACACATTTTTCAGCTTATACAATGCAAAATTATTTACAGAATAGTATTGTCATGTATACATGGAATCAACTTAAGCGGGTTCCAAAGGAACTATAAATTACCAGAATTTAAAATTAAAGTCTTTTATGAATCACAGATATGTCTTCTAGTAAGTCTGGTGTTCTCAAATTAAGTAAGCATCTGGAAAAACAAATAAAGAAAGTTTGGCATATCTAGACTGTAATTTGTGCCGTGGCAAAGAGTTAAGAATAGTCAAGTTCTTTAGCAGGATTAATTTCAATAATTATTTTGTAATTATAGTTTCAGGGTATTAATTGCAGAGATTTGGATACTTGCATCCAAGGAAAATGTAACTGCATTTTATACACTGAGATAATGAGGAGAGTTAAGACAGTCATATTTTTAATGGACGTCGACTATGATGTGTAAGGCGATGAGTGTCCAGACTGGCATTCCAAAATCTATGATTAAAAATTAATGGTAAGAAACTGCCTTGCTTATCTAAATGATCAAAGAATTTATAATTTGTGGAAAAACATCCTTTTGACCTCATACTCATAAGCCTATATTATCCTTAAATTCCATGAGAAGGTATAAAATGCTGGCAAATCCAAAAGCTTATCTGAACCAAATGATTCATGTCAGTAGAAGACAAAGGAGGTAGTTTAGAAAACTGAGTCTCATGTTAGAAGGTAAAAGGGTCTTAAACTTCAGCAAACATTGGAGAAAATCCCTAACTACACTGTGTAGGTTGGCTGGATGATTCCAGTGTAGGATTGTGGTCAGCTGACCTTGGCTGGACACCAGGTGCCCACTGAAGCCACTCTGTCACTCCCCTCCTCAGCTGGATCAAGATAAGGACAGGTAGACATCACTCAACAATTACCATCCAGGGCAAAACAGACTTGACTTGGGGAAATTAGTTAATTTGTTACCAATCAAAATCAGAGTAAGGCAAGGAGAAAATAAAAACTAATTCTTAAACACCTTCCTCCATCCCTACCTTCCTCCAAGCTCCAACTTTACTCCTAATTTCTCTACCTCCTCCCCTCCAGTGGCACAGAGGTATGAAGAATGGGGGCTAGGGTCAGTTCATCAACATGATCTCTGTTACCCCTTCTTTCTCAGGGGACAGACTCCTTACTCCAGCATGATATCACTCCAATAAGAGACAGTCCTCCACAAAATTCTCCAGTGTGAGTCCTTACCCCAAAAAAAAAGCCTGGAGTTAGGGATAAAAAATACTTCAAATACAGTTTATTACATAAAAATAAGAACAGTTTGTCCTCTGTTGTATCTAGAAATTTATTTTCTGCAGTGTAAGTTATCTCATGTTTCATATACCTAAGAAACTTAGCGGGCTCAGAGGAGCGTATAGCTGCAACTGTTTTAGAATGTGTCTTTCTTCCAGTATTTCCCAATGTGAAATACAAGATCTTGTGGTACAATGTCCAAGGTGATTCGAGGGAAAAATTTTCAGGCAATTACAGAATTATAGAATCTAAGTGTTTTCCAGATTAGTGGCTGACCTGCCCCAGTATACAGGAATGCTTTAAACATCAACTGAGACACCCTTCACCTTGATCTCCAAAAGAAGAAGAAAATGGGAAAGGATTTGTCTGTCAGATATTGAGGAATGTAAATGAAGTTTGCTGTTTTATTATTAATTTGATTGATATATCCTAGGTAAAAGCACTCTGGAGCACTCCTGTTAGGTAATGATATTGGGTGAAATAGCTGGTTTGCATCTCTCTAGTTATCATTATGTTAATTAAGTTAATAAAGTTACAGCCTCTAGCTGTAATCGTATTCTTATGCGTGCATCCCATTTTCCTGAGCTGTTTGAATTGACACATTGGTCTTATCAAGTCTGACAAATATATATTTTGTTACAGAATTGCCAGTTTAAAAGCAAGTTTGGGGGTTTGGGATGTATCTAGTTACCGGTACATTGAAACTTATTCATTTTTAGGAAATATACCAAAGGAATATGCACATAGCTTTCAAAGTACAACTGCAGTCCCCATATACAAACTCATATTAAGTCACTGAGGACATTTTACTGAGCCCAGGATAGTGTAGAAAATCATATTTCTTTTTAAACAGTATTTTATAGGTCATTACATCAAATGGATTCACCTTTACCTATTTAAATGAGATTTACTTTTTCTCTAAATTGGTGAGAGTTTGCCAAATACCCTAAAATTTCTCATCTCCACATAGTGTTAAGTACAGTTTTGACTATATAATTAAGAGAACTTTTTTTCCTGACCTTGCTCTGAATACTGGTAGTGGGACTGGATTTGAAATTAGAATGCAAGAGGAGAAAATTCTCTTAAAACTGAGGCAAAGGAACACTTCTTATACTTCCTATAATTTAAGATTTCTATATTAGCCTATGGAATTCAAAAGGTGTTATTGAAACCTAAAAATAAAACAGCTTCATCAGAGTTTGAGCTGTTACCGTTTGAAAAAAAAACGTCGTAATGAGCAGATTATGACTGTATTCAGCCACAATCTGAGACAGGATGTAAATTAAATGTCCCTTTGCTTCTGATAGGGAATATTATTATATGGGATATATAAGAGCATTTTAAGCCTTCTAAGGATTATTTCCTTATTTAGTTCATCACATCCTTGTAGACAATCAGGCTTTATGCGAATTAGAAGACGGCAACCAGCAGACCAGCAAGGTACGCTGATTCAACATTAGGCTTGGACTCCCTCTTGGAAGGGCCATGCACGGAAAAATCAAAGTGCATATTTGGGTAAGAATAAGGGGCTGGATGCTGATTTAAGCTTATTGGCAGGTACAGGGGTTGCATTCAGACTTACTGTGGGCCCTTTGAGTCCAGAACTCTGTTGGCAGTTTCAGGAAAGAATGTGGAAACATCAGTGAAAGGGAAATCACTTAAGTTGTGGAGAGTAGACAGTGTTAAGTATTCCATAGCAAGAACAGAAATTTAAAATTCAGAAATGGAAAGACAAACACACAAAAAATACATTCATTCATTAAAAAAGAACACCCATTATTTTGGAACTAAACTCAAAAGATAACGGGCTCATGAATCTCTGGTTTGGAAACGTTGTTTTGGGGCGATTTTTCCCAAAATATCCAGTAGAATACCGATGGTGAAATTCATTGAAGCTCTTCCATGTTCACATATGAAATGCTGAACATAACAGAAGAATCAGTTGATAAACTCATAGTTGCAGTGAGACCATGACTATGTTACCCACACTGTTGTGAATAAAAGCTTTTCTTACTATGGAAACGAGCAAGATAAGCAGAAAGCTTACTTCCTCTGCTTAAAATACTTTGGGTTGGAATAATAAATTTCACACCTAATTTGAGCTCTGCTAACATAAATGGAAAAGCATCCAAAGTTAAGGTAGACTTTTGATCAAGTTTATATGCATTTTTTTTCTGAAAGAGAAATTATGTCGTATTTTCCTCTGAAATTGAAGGTAATAGTGACACTAGATTTGACGATGTACTGAAACTTTGGCAAGGTTTTTTTTTTTTTTCCAGCTGGTGCTTTTTTTCTCCATTCTGCAACTGCAGCCAGTAGTGGTTTAACTACAGTCTAGAATTTAAAGATTATCTAAATTCCTCCATCACCCAAATTTTGCCTTGTAAATGCCTCTTTCTGCATCCAGTGCACCTAAAAGCCCCAGTAAGCAACACAAATGTTTATGACAGCCTGTCTGTATAGTCATAATTTTAACAAACCCATCAAGAATAGCAATTTGCAGACATTTTCATCCACCTTAGGTTTCAAGAACTGAACTATGGTGCGACGCGATATTTGGGTTTACTTGTCACTTTCCTTTTTCTTTGGGTTTGAGAATTTTGAGGGGAGTTCTTTTCCCAGTTCTCTCTAGTTAAACCGAATTAGCAATGCTAGTTCTAGTGCAAATCACAAAGTTTTGGTATTGATTTCACAGACACCTCAAACAAGATTTTGAAAAGGAAAACCTATTAAGAAACTTAATCATTTGTAGTAAAATTATGTTAGCTACTACTTGGCAAGATTGCTTTAGAACTAAGGCTTTGAAGCCTGTCACAGGTCTTAAAAATAAAATTGCTTGAGTAGTTGAGGAGAACTGTATTAAAATGCAAATTTCCAGCTGTTAATATTTCTTCAAAAACCAATAATCCCTCAAGGCCACCAATATGTCAAATACTTAATGGGAAAATATCCCTTAGGCAGAATGGCCTTTCTAAGTTGACTTTTGATTAAACTTAAAATACTGTATAGCAAAAAAACTTAAAATCAAAAAGAAGATATAAATATCATACTAGACTAAAATGTCATAGAGAATGCAATTGGAGGGGCAAACTTAAGGTCACTAATTTTTAAGTAATTTTCTACCCTTTTTGAGGATTAGTCAAGGAAATAATTGCTAATATAAGGTATACCCTGTAGCACACACCTACAAATTGGCCTTGGAGGAACAGAAACTAATACTTTTTGGAAGTAATATAAATGTAAACATAAAGTTAGGATATAGCTGGCATGTATAGCACAGAAGTCAAAGTCTCCAAAGCTGCCAAACACTTCTGCTTCTATTCCATTGTGCAAAATCTGAAACTTGAGATACAAAATTGTCCAGGGAGAACACAACAGGTCTTAACTTCCCTGGCTACCGAATCCCAGGACTCTATGTACCTCTGTCAAACAAAAAGTCAGATTTCCTTTGAAAAAAAAAAATGACTCAATCAAAAAATCTTACACTGTTCCCACAGAAAGCAGTGTCAAAACATTAGCGTAGGGAAGACTGAGATCTTGGTAAAAAAAAAATGACTCAATCAAAAAATCTTACGCTATTCCCACAGAAAGCAGTGTCAAAAATTAGCGTAGGGAAGACTGAGATCTTGGCTTACTTGTGGTACACGGTGTCTGAGTACCTCACGATTTTGAGGAAATGGAATTGTTATTTAACTATCAAATCAATCCCAGAACCAATAGCTGTTAGCATCTTGAACTACGTAATTTCTACGTGTGATCCTGTAAAACAGATTTATGGAAAAGAAATCACAAAATGGGTCTTTACTAAGACTTTACATAGTCTGTGACACCCGTGCTGCTGGAATACCACCTCTTGCAATGACGGAAAAGAAATCACAAAATGGGTCTTTACTAATTAGCATAGTCTGTGACACCTGTGCTGCTGGAATACCACCTCTTACAATGAAAATTTTGTGGCAGCAAGGTAAAAAAGTGTGACACATCCAGTTTGTCACGTCAGTGAGTATAGAGGAATTTTGGTGGCAAGAAAAGGCAACTCCAGGTGCCTGAAGTATAATCCTGTTTCAATTCCTCTCTAACCTACTGCATTTTTATTTTTTTTGAATACACAAGTCTTTTGATCAGCTAAGAAAATCATCTGATAGTGAGGAAACAGTAGCTGGATTCTCAGCTGGTGTGAAGCAGAATAGCACTACTGGTATATCTTGAAGATATAAAGATCTACATCAGTTAAGGACACAACATTGCATTTCATCTTCAGAAGTGGTATGATGTTTTTAATCTGTAATATAATTCCAAATAATGTGTTTTCGGTACTAAAGCTATCTGTAGTCCTTCAAAATCTAATAATCTCTATAGTTTCATTTTAACTTTTGTGGCTTCTGCCACGAACGCATTACTCTTGTGAATGTGAACCATCAAACAATGAAAATACCCTGGGGAAAAAAAGCATGGGACAGGAGCAACATGAGGACCCTGCTTTTAAATAGCAGTGGTGAAATCTGTAGCTTGTAAAGACAGGGAAAAACGTCAAGCAGACATTTCTTTTGCAAAGAAATCTGAAGAGAAAATTAAAGTTATTGGTGACATTTCACCTGCAGTATTAAAAAGAAAGGTTTTTTTTTCCAGCTCTGAAACATTCTAGATCCTATCAACATAGTCCAGGACCACAGGACTCAGGCACAGATACTCCTGGGTGAAATCTGCATGTCACAGAAATTTAGGACAAGTTTTCTCTTACATCTTTAGTTTCTGGATTTCAGCTGCTGCTTATTAAGGAACTCTGACAAGTTTCAGGTTCAAAGGGTATGTTAACACCTGAGCAGGATATATGGCAGTTTACGTATCCAACTCCAGCCTATCTATATTTAAAAATAGAGCTCCCTAAAACGGTTGAGGGAGAGGAGATGAAGGAGTCACAACATGAAGTGTGGAAAAAGGGTTAGAGACAAGCACTTATTCTTTAGGAGAGGGCTCCAAGGTATGCATATCAAATCAGCAGGGACCCCAGCTCTCAGCAGCCCTGAAGAATTACAGAGGTACCCTGAATTCTATATTCCTCCCAACCAGTTCTTGTCAGCTAAGAAAATTAACTGCCCTAAATCTCATCTGAAGTTGTCTGAGCATTTTGCTTTATAACGTAAGCTCCTGATGCAGGATTCTGGATTTTAAACTCTAAGTTTAAAGAATACAATGCATTTTCTCTCAGTAGCTAATAACCTAATCTAGTTACCTTGAAAGACACTTCCAAAAGCAGCATCCATCCTTTTGAAACTCCAAAGACTTAGTTTCTGGTAAGCACCTAGAGCAGATAAAGTAGAATCAGACATGGACACTCTGTGATCAGCAAGTTTCCAGCTCGCTGAGTGCCAAGTTTGTTTCTGTAAAAAGAAACTGAAGTCTAAAAAACCCAAATAATCATATTTCAATTTTCTGATATTTTAAAAACTACTGGTTTTTCAGTCACGAAGGTCACTTACTGGATGTTGAGGGCACCAAATTAAAGATAATGGCCAGTCTTGATTATGACCGATGATTATATTCGCATCTAGACTATGACCAATGATCAAAATGGACTTGCATTTGTCACAGCAGCATTCCTCAGAGCATCAAAATAGCTATAAAACCAGTTTTATTTACACCAGCTGGACGATGAATAGTAGAACTTGTACATTTTCAGTTTGACAAGTCTATGCTTGAGAAAAGGTAGAAAATGAAGTCAAAATATAGTTAGAATGACAATAAGCAAAGATAACTTCACTTATTTAACACGAATAACTTCAAATGAAAAATATTTCAAATACATTTCAACTTAATTCCCTGAACTTGTCTTTCAAATTATTTTTGCGAATTTATTCTGAAATCTTAGTTGTATTTCCACCCAAAGTACATATCAGCAAAAATATTTAAGCACAGCTATATTTTTAACCCAGCTTTTCATGGTATTTAACAATCCTTTGTCATAAACTCAGTTTTGGTTGCTTGTGAGTCAGACATAGCTGCAATAAGTAGTTGTAATGAGCATTGTAATGGGCATTGTGAAGCTAAAGATGGAACTGAACTGGGTTCTGTATTCAATTTAGGGAACTTTACCTCCCTTTCTCACCATAACTTCAGAGAAGGAAGGAGCCTTCCCCAAACTCAGAATTAAATGTTACCATACTTTCACTCATTTAACACTCTTTTAGCTTGTCTTGTTGAAAATTTAAGCTCATTAACAGGCGATTTATGTAGTAGGTCTATAGTTCTGTTCCACCATCACAGCCATTTTGCCTTTTCTTATCTAGCAGGAAGTTCTGATAGTCTTTTTAATGTTAGAGATCCTGCCCTTTTTATTTAGTCTGTTTTCTAATATTTTCCTTTTTTTTTCCCCAGGGCCTGTTAGGAGCTGAATATCTGTTTCAAATCAAAACACCTTTATTCCTCTCTTCTCCAAATATTTTGGTCGTTTCTTTAAAAAAAAATAAAATTAATTATTACTAAGGAACCTTATTAGATTGAAATGGACAATTGGGAAGGCATTCTTTTCTCTTGTTTACCTTTCAACTTTGAAAGATAGGATTTCTCTTTTTCTTTACTTCGATAAGGAAGTTGCATGGACATTGCCAGATTCCTAACTAATTACTCAAATTATAGTGTTTCTTGAGGTTCATTCTCTGGGTTTTATTTGGTTAGGTTGTGGGGGTTTTCTTACATTTAAATGGCTTTTTACTTTGTAATCCAGTTAGCATCAGGTGGCCATGTTATATTGTAAGTAATTTTTTTTAGTATTCACACCATAATGGAATGAGGAAGGTATTATACATCTAGACATATGGTATTTTTAACTACACATTTCAAAAGAGCCTTATCTTAAATACTTGAGAAACAATTAAATTTTCCATCAGAGAAAGAACATGAATAAGTTAAAAGTAATGAGTTTCTGTAAAATATACCCCAACAATCAATGTTGTCTAAAATTTAAATCCGTTGGCATTCTTATAAGAATTGCTTAAACTAAGAATTTTATTATGTTGTAAAATGAGGTTTTATCATCAAAGAAAGACAAAAGCAAGAAAGAAAAAGCCTGGTAACTGACTTGGATTTAGTACCCAGTAATAACACTTATTCTAGATGTTCCCCTTGAATTATTCTAAGTAATGGAATTTTTCTTGTTTGGTCTGTTGAGTCACTTTCCTCTTGCCGGATGGGTAAGACTACAGTTATCAGTGAGATCAATTTGTATCTTAAAAGATTATATTCTTTAGTATGACTTTATGATTTGCTTGTCTTTTGACCAAAGTGGTAAATAGATCTATAACCTGTAATTTCGAAGTTTGAACTTGGCCACATGCCAGATACTCACCCAACCACTCTTCTCATGCTCCCTCTCACATGTCCTCTGCTGATGGAGAAAAAAAGATGAAAGAAACTTGAAGGTTGAGATAGTGACATCATTTGCCAGTTACAATCAAGGGCAAAATAGGCTCACTGTGGGGAAATTATTTTTTTGACAACCAAAACAGAGTTGGATGGTAGAAAATAAAGACAAAATTAAAACATCAACTTCCTTCCATCCATCTTTTTTGCCCAGGCATAGCTTCACCCCTTCTTTCATAACTTCTCTACTTCCTTCCTGCCCCAAGCAGCACAGGTTGATGAGGGATGGGGAGGTTACAGGCCATCCATAACAGTTCCTCTCTCCTGTTCCTTCCTTTTCTCCTGCTCCAGTGTGGGCCTTCTCCATAAGCTGCAGTCCTTAAGGGTAAACCTGCCCCAGGATGAGCTCTGCATGGACCACACCACCTTCAGGAAACATCCTCATGCTACAGTGAGGAATCCTCCACAAGGTATGGATATCTATCTTCTCATACATTGCAGAAAAATACCCACTGGACCATGATCTCCTCCACATGCTGCAGGAGAATCTCTGCTCTGGCCCTGGAGCATCTCCTCCCAGTCCTTCTTTGACCAGCGTGGTCATACTGCTGCTTCTCAGGGCTTTTCCTCACTCTTCTTTGAGTGGCATTTTTGCCTTTCTTCTAAATACGTTTTCCCAGAGGCTCCACCAGCTTTGCTGACAAGTTCAACTGTGTCTTGTGGTAGATCCATGGAGGAGTTGTTTGGAACTGGCTGTGTCCAGCATGGGGCAACCCTGGCCTCCTCCCATAGAGGCTATCCCTACCACCACTTTACTCACCATCAGATACTTCTGATTAGTTATTTTATGCAAAGTAATATTCAGAATAATCAAAGTTTAAATAATTTTTTCATAAAACAGAGCTAAGTTATTTAGAAAAATAAAACAGGAAAGGATTTTTAACCTGTGCTTGAAATCTGTAGAAACATATGCATGTTTAGTACAAATGTTCTTGAAAAACAAAGCACTATCTCCCCCAGCATTTTCTTTTTTTTTCAAAGATGACAGAAAATGTGAGTCTTTTAGCATTCTCTGTACAAATGCAGAACAAGCTTCCTGAAATATGGGGGAAAAAAGGAAACCAACATTATTTCAAAAATGCCTCCCTGGCTGAGAGCCTCCTTCAAGCTAATCTAACCTACCAAGTCAGCAAAATGAACTTAAGGAAGGGATGTTTTGGTGTGAGGTGTTTGTTTTTCTGTCTTTACCCTAACATGATGCTATAACCTGCATTATCAAATTCTGGTCCCCCAGTGGGAGAGAAACTGTCCCCTCAGTGTTCCTTCTGTCCTGCGAGACTCAATGTACCTTATAAAGGAGAAAAGAAAATTCAGACATGTAGAATTGCATATAAAATCACCAAGTATGAAAAGTCTAAGGTATGAGGAGGACAATAGGGAATCTTTTTTAGGGAGGATGATGTGATAAAGGCATGTTCATCAGTATTAGTTCATTCAGATTTCTGTGCTGCTGAAAGACTCATCTTCAGAGGGTTCCCTGACAACTGTTTTCAAGTGCTGGATATGACAGCAAATTCCTTAGTCCCACCAACCCACCTTCAATTTCCATGATCATATTGTCATTTTCTGATGTTGATTGAGATTGTCTTTACCTCATCTTTACAATTTGGGTCAGGGAGTGAGGGTGCAGTGACCAAAGTCTCTGCATTTGGACTCCATTCTGTAGAAAATACATACAAGGCACTCCCAATGTCTTCTTGGCATAGTAAGCTCTCTCTGGGGAAAAACAAAACAAAACAATACCAACCAAACAAAAAAAAAAGACAAAAAAACCCCACACTCGACCAAAACACACAGAAAACCACATCACAAATGATGGAATGAGTTTTGGTGTATGGGGAGGACAGAAATCCTGATATAACCTGGATCTTGGGATTTATCCACAGGAGGTGTATCAGCTGTACATCACTTCATAAAGCAACCACAGTAGGGAGGGGCTGTGTCTCCTCCTCACTATTATCCCAAAATCTGATGCATAGGTAGTTCTGTTAATCTTATACATTGTGTAGCATTTGGGAAGAAATAAATAGGCAGTGTAAAAATATGTTTCTACAGCTTGTAACATGTTACCTGGGAAATTTTTAGGTAAGAAAATTCTGTGACCTTAGTTTTCCTTTTAAAACACCTCACATTTTGATTTTCTGCTCATTCAAGTGACAGAAAGCTTCTTCTGAGAGCAGTTTTTAACAGAAAAAGAAAAAAAAATTAAAAAAAAAGAAAAAGAAAGCTAATGAATATGATGTTTAGTAGCTGTCAACCATTTAAGGCTCATGCTGCCACAACTCCAGTTAGCTGAGCACAGCAGTAGTTATGAGGAGTAATGAGTTTGCCAGACATTTGGAAATTCTACCCTGCTGTGTGCTGTCAATTGAAAAAGAGGGAGACAGTGATGGCCAACAATTTAAACACAATGGATTGACCATAACTGGCACCTAAATAATAATAAAACAAAGACCAAAGGGCACGATCTGGCCTTTTAAGTTCCCTGAATATGACAAAGATTGTTGCATTTTAAGTTTTGCTTGAAAAGCAAAGTGCAGCTATAGATTTAGTTGCCAGCAGATTTTAATTAGAAATAATGATATTCTGTTAGAAAATCAAGATAATTAATGACAGAAGGGTGAATATTAAAGATGGTTACACATTTTTTTCATTCTTTTTTGCTGCCTAATCTAGAGAGGTATTTCTTGATAATTTTGAGTAACAGATAAAACAGACGCATGGCAAATATATTCTCCAGTTTTAGCGATACTCCTGTGAGACACTGGAGATTATTCTGTCTCTCCATTTATCCCCTCAGAAGGACTGAAATGTAGATTTTCAAAAAAGCAAAGTAGATCTTCATAGCTGCCACCAGGTTGCACAGTTGGGGTATTCATTATTTTCTAGTAAAAGAGGGATCTTTCACTCCAAAAGAATAAGCCCCTGCCATTTGAAGTTAACTAGATCAGCTCTGTATGAAAAATATATCCTGCTATAACTTTAGTTTCAAAATAATATTTTCAGTGTTGCCCCCCCCCCAAAAAAAAAAACCCAAAGAAAAAACCCTTACAACAAATGTGGCTTTTTCTTCCTTTCCAGTGAGCAAGATGAAATATAATGCTTCAGCATCGTGAAATTGAGCCAAATCAACTTCACTTAAGTTCAGTTTTACTAATTAGCAGGCATGAGTGAGCCTGGAGAGGGCTATGAAGCTGTTCCTTACTCAGGGTATCAGCTAGAGGACACATCAATGGGGAGGATGTACTTCCCCCTACTAAGAAATTCAAACCTTAGTTTCTGAGGTGGAACTAGTTACCCCAAGATCCTGTTACAGAGAGTGGAGATAAGACACCTCTAGACAGTAATTTATCATCCTAAAATAGGCATAGATGGATCAGTTTCATTGAGACTACCTATTTTCACTTATATTTGATATAAACAGAATGTCAAGTGTTTCATTCCAACTTAAACATATGGTTTTTAGACATCTAAACTTTCTGCAAATATTATTTTTTTTTTTATGCCATCAACATAGCTCATTGGAGTATTTTTCTGGAAATACTCTATTTTACATCCTTTGAGATAACAAGGCAAGGAGTTTTTCCCTAAAATCCAACTCTGGCAATTTCAACAGTTCCTATTTTCAAACAGCAGAAACAGGACCAAATACATACAATTTATACCGTGGTGTTCTATCAATTAAGTTACGCAACACAAAGAAATTTGATATTGATCACGCTTGATAATGCACCCTGGTTCATCTGTTTCTAGTTTCTTTGGAGACTAGAGCGGCGAATTGTTGCAAGGCATATTTGGAGAACTGGAAGTCTGCAGAATTATGAGCTGATCCTCTGGTAGCCCCCTGGGAGCCACTGGAATTTATCAGAATAGTAAGAAGGTCTTAGTTCACAGAACACTAGTTTCAGTGAATATGTATCCCAAATGCCTATTTTCTTTTTATATTTTAAATATTAAAACATGATGGGGCAGATTTATTTCAAACTAGGGAAACAAGAATTGAGCGTGCCATGCTCAGGGCTGCATCTGCTCTTCATCTTCCTCTGATGAAGCATCAGGCTGCCTGTCTGTAGAAGAGTCATGCCAAGAAGCCTTTGGACGACGTACAAGGCTGTGCCAGATTTGCTTAAGGAAGCCAAATGTCAAATGTCAATGTAAAACAGGAGCACAGGGAGTCAATGTAAGGTCTAAAACCTTCCTTTCCATGTCTATTGGATGCAACTCTATCTCCACTTTGGTGATAAAATGGGAAAACACGATTTTGTCGCATCACTCGGCAGACACACGACTTAGGGTCACACCACAGAACAGGGTGAGGTTGTATCACACCAGCACGTTCTGCTTGTGTGTGCAGGAAGAAGGGAACTGTAATTGGTGTGTTGGCCACACGTAAGCTCCCACTGTCTGAGCACTGAAGCAAACGCCGGCATCCAACTTCCCTAAATAATTCCTTGCCTGCTTAACACACTGTCTGAGCAACACAGGACTGCAGCTTTTCCTACCAGATAACGGCAGCTTACAGCAAAAATGGCAATAGGCTTAGGTAACATAATCCACAGCCATGGCTGCAGCCTAGACAAAGTTTTGTGAACTGCATATAAACCTATTCTGGTCTCACAGGGTGTTCTTGCTACTCAAAATCATTTCAAATAATGCTTTTACATGTAGCACTGTCACCCACTGTAATGTCTGAACTAAATCATCTTTTCTGCTTTTCACCCAGGATTCCTGGTATAGTTCCTGCTGTTTGAACGCACAACAGAAAAGTTCAAGCAGGGAACTTACAAGTGAAAGCCAGGAAAAAAAGACTTATGTTCCTCAAATATAAAAGGGAATATGCTTGTTGAAAATCATCCATAGCTTTTAGAATTATCAATATTTCCATGGGGTAAACAATAACTTTTAAAATATTAACACATAACCAACACAGTAAGTGAGACTGACTTAGCACAATCATTCTCAAAAATATTCCAAATCATTTTGCAAACAAAGGAAATGATCTATTTGACATCTTTATTTTATCACACAGAGAATGGCATCTCTTATCAGACAAGGGAACCTGAAGTATTTCCACAACATTTGTAATCCACTTGTACAATTTGTACTTAAACACAACTGAGTCCGCGAAGAAATAATTTTCCCTTTTTGAAAAATATGAAAGAAACACTGGGTATTAGAAGCAGGCATGACCTTAATGCTCTGGATGTTGAAAAGAAACATTTAGGAGGTTAATTGAATTTACAACTAGTTAAGAATTTGTAGTTACCGTACTTGAAGCTATGAAAATTTTAGGTAGCTATCGTTTTCCACAACCACCAGAGTAGAGCAGATGTCTTACTTTTAAGACTGTGTAGGAAAGCAGCATAATCTATGCACTTAGGGACCTGACTTTTACCCTGATTTTGCCCTTATTCCAATATGTAAAAGGATGCAACTCACTTGTCTGTGTTGCCAAGGTCTGTTCAAATTCTAACGTCTCCAGGGAGATTCTTCTAACTACGTATAAATGCAAAGAACCCCAAATCATTATGCTTTTGGTGAGTTGCTACATCTTAGAGCCTGTTGACTGCATACTCAGAGGTCTAATTACGTGCATTTAATCTGAATCCTTATTCAGTTTCATCCATGTGATTTTTTTTTGCTATGTTACTGAAATGTCTCCATGCAAAAAGTAATTATTAAAACTCTGTCTAAAATTCAATGACAACAGGTTTTTTTATCTGGACCAGGTTATCATCATCTACTCTAAAGCAGACATGAATGAGGATTTCTGCAAGATGTACACCACTGTCACAAGGCAGAAAATCAGGAGTAAGAGAATGATCCATGCCTGGAGAAGCAAGCAGGCAGCTCAGGAGTCAATCCCTTGCTGTCACTGCGTTCATGTCCTTAGACATACCAATTAGCTTTTCTTTTTTCCATGTTGGTCTTCCCTCAAGGGTTAATAGTGTTATTTCCGTATCTCACAATATTTGGCAGATAAATCATGTGAGATTCTGAAGCATTTGGATTAAAGGCTACTGGTACTAGATTGTGAAAGAGCATTCAATAGAAGCTCAACACCACACTCCTGTTATGGGCTCCTCTCTCCAATGCCTTTACTCGCAGCTTTTCATTTCCATCAGCCCAGTCCCTGCACTGCACAACTGCACAAAGTGCAGCCACCCAATGATCAAGTTCTTTAGAACCTATTTCCATGGTTCATTCCAAACAACCAGCTAGACCAGTGTTGAAAACTTTTTTTTGGTCTCAGATTCCGCTTACATATTTTTGCTTCTTTCTCATTCCTCCTCCCATGTCTCTTACCCATTCCTGATCCTGAACCATACCGAATTCATTCCCTTTTGTAACACAGGCTTCTCAGTTCTCTCCTAACTGGTAAAACCCTCTTGGGAGGATGACTTTTTAGCATTTCAGCATCTCATATTCTTGCTGTGGTCTTTTCTGCATAAGAGCAGCCAGACATCAATGATTCACATTCAATCTGCCAAACAAGATGACTAATGGGAGTGGACTAATGGCTCTGCAGATGGACCTTTTTGTGTCATTCCAGCCTATGTATGTGCAGATATACAACCATTCAGTTGATCGTCATTTTGTAGGGGTGGCAGGAATTATTTGTAACATTTTTACACATTCAAACTAGAAAATAATCCTCCTATTTTTCAAAACTTATATCTCGGAGATTACATATCCTCAAAGTCATATTAAATCCTAGTGTAGGGTAAAAAGGCTTTTTCTAATTAATTCAATTTGGTTATGCAGATTTGGTTCTGTCTACATAATTTTTTCACATAACATTTTGGATATTACCTCTTTCACAAAGAGATTAGACTTCAGAAATTAAAATAAAAACCTGTGAAAAATAGAATGGTGCTGGGCTGGCTTTAACCCTAGCTCCTACTTCTTCTGCAAGCTAATGGCTGCTGAGGAGACTAAAGTTCTGAAGTTGAAATGTGACTGCATAAATCATGCAAAACAATTCAAAGTTTCTAGACATCAAGAGGCTTGCAGACTTGAGGTGTGATTGAAGAGTAATAATGTACTTTTGTCAGTGAGTTAGCCTGGGTCTGAAAAATAGACTAGCTGATTGAAGGACTTGACCTAATGATCTCATTCTTTTATCTCTACTCTGTCCTTGTTTCCAGTCCACTCTAGATCTTTGTTCTCCCTTTCTTAGTAGAGGAAAATTTTCCCTCAATTCCACTTATGTAAATGAATTTCACTGAGCCTGTCAGTTTTTGGTGAAATCACTTTTTATGGTACCCTTACTATTTTCAACTGACGTGTCAGACCTAGCTATAGGTATTAAAATACCTTTGGCATAGAGATAATAGGAAGTTCTTTTACATAAAACTCCAGATTACTCAGAAACAAATCTTTCTGGCTAGAATAACAACAAGTATAGGCAAGGTTCAAGGAAAAAAATAACAAACAACCAACAAACACACAAAAATTGGTTGTACAAACAAAAAAAATAGTCTCACATACCAAGAAGTGTGAAAAAATACACCTACTTAAATATAACTATTTAGATTTATCTTGATTGCATCACATGATAGAAAGTTTAGTGTGCTTTCATTCTTATGGGTTTACCACGACTTTTATCAGATCTTATTAATTATTTTACACTTAGTCACCGTTGTTATCTGAAATCCATGCCAAACGAGTACCTAAAATTTCTGTTCATGGCCTAGACCATGTTTTACTCACCTTGTTCCAGCACAGAAAAAAAACCCCTGAGCCTAACACCTGAAATAATTTATTTCCTTCATCTGACCCAACATTTTATATATTTCCAGTACAAGTAAAGATCATTTAATACCCTAATTTTAAGCAACTAAAAATGAAATATACATTTCTTACACCTTTTATAAGTTACCTTATCAGCAGTAGTCACCTTTGTCATCAGAGCAGAAGGCTATTCTGATTTTAATAAAATTTATGAGAATGGCATTATAATAATTCACAAGTGATTTCAGATTTCTTGCAGAAAATGCAGGTTTAATTTTGAATGGTTAACAGGGAAATTAATGAAGACACATGATTTAATTTAGATATAACTGAAAATGGCTGCTTTTAGATACCTTCCAAAAGTGCATTTCTTCTAAGCTGTTCTATCACAGAAAATAAAAAGATCACTTCACAACATCTTCCCATTATCTGCATTATTGATCATTTACCATGTGCTTCAGCTGTTTAAAAATAAGAACAAAATCGTTAAGCTACTGTTGCTAAAGATAATGCTGTTTGAAATTAAAGGAATAGTTTTTCGTTATGTTGTCATTGTCAGAGTGCAACGAACAACTGATTTATTTTAATATGCATTCATAAAGTACTGCTGTAATTTTGTAAATACTATCTCTCTGTCATACACCAGTATTATATCTGTGTTACTTCTCACACAAGAAGACATCCATAAGGCAAAAAAAACACCTATCTTATTTTGCTTATTTTTATAGCTGATTTATTGTTTCTAGGGATTTAATCAAAGTTTCCCCTCAGAAGCCTAATTTTTGAAACCAATTTACATCTCGCCAGCTATTCTGAAATACAACTAATCAGCAGAAGACCCATTGTTGTGTTTAATTTTTTTAGCTGAGAAGGGGATTTTGAAGGGGGAAACACATCCAGCACCAAAAGGTTTGCAAAAATTCCGCACTCATTCTTTATGGCCTCTGTTCACGGTTTTAAGTGAAACTCAGGATATTGCTTGCTCAGGAGACTTTAACCCAATTAAAAAGCCTTTGACAAAATAGGCTACCGCATTTCAGGCTCAGCCTCAGGAGAAAACATCGGGGGCAGGCACATGACAACATGGTCAATTAAAATGACTCCAGATATGTTCGTCCAGCTCCGCAATGACATTAACTAAAATCAAGTGAACTAACACAATTAAACAGAAGAGCCTCTTTATCCATCCAAACGTGCCCCAAAGACTAAAGAGGATGATGCAGCGTATGACAGATCTTTTGGGGGACGACACACTAAAGGCTCATCTGGAGTACCACTGCCTCCTTCAGTGGAGCCATGGATTTGAGTAAAACGGGAAATTAGTTCCAAATCTTGCCCTAATCCTTCAGGTCACCTGCTCCCCTTGCACAGCTGCCTACCATTCCCTGCCCTCATCTCTTCTGTGATATCTTCTGCACGCTCAACAGCCTAGCACTGCTATAGAAACCATTCCCCTCTGTTAGTCTTGCCTGCCACCTGCTATAATGATCCCTTCCAGGAATGGATCATCTGAGTTTGGTTTTTTTTCTGGTTTTGGTGGGGTTTCTTGTTTTTTTTTCAAAAGTTGTTTGTTTGGCTGTTGGGTTTTTTTTAAACCACTTTAATCTTTCTGGTTTGTAGTCCCTTAAAATACCTATCAAAAATACATGTGTGCCTTTCATTCTTCATCACCAAACAGGCTGATAATCTGCAGTAAGGTAGAGTCCTGATTCATTTGCTCATCGTGATGGCTTTCTCTGTACATTTTCCAGCACAATTTTACCCTTCATAAACAAAATTAACTTAAATGGCATTCTTTGATTTAGAGATTTTGATTCTTCCATGAGGTTTTCTGTTTTCAGTGACTTCACTAACTTGTATTCTTAACTGCTCAAAGTTCAACCTAGAGCAACCAAGACTTCTCAAGTTTATCCAGTCTTCCACTGCATTCACAAACATAGTGATCTTCAAAGCTTATTTCAATATATTAACAATTTTCCTGCTTTTCTTTATGTCTTTAATTTTTTGTTTCTCTAAAGTATTCCCAAAATCTTTTATGCAAGTGAGATCTTATCAGCAAAACGATAGGGTTTTTGTATAACTATGGTGCTACACGTGACAAAACATTTGTAATTCTTCACCTGATTTATTTCATGCTTGCAACTGAAATTTTTCTCATATACAAAGTGCATTTACTCCATTTTGGAGACGAGTTTCAGACATATAAACCTGAATTCAGTCTTTACGTGTTTTTTTTTTTTTTCCTTATTCATGCTATTGATACAGAGCATTTTGGTATCTTTGACTCGCAGATCCTCAAGCTCCTCTGAGAGTTTTCCATCCAGATTTCTTCCAGACTTCCATGTTATCCGTTAAAATTAGAAATCATAAGCCTACTTCCGTACATCTTTCCATTATTACTGAGTCATCTTCTTTGACTGACTCTCCTAAAAGATCATTATTACTTATCAGGAAGAAGAAGCATGGCCTTTTGCTGGTTTTATGATTACTTGGTTAAGAAACATGTTAATATCACATGCAAAAAGCGTGATTTCTAGATGTCCTACTATCTTTAGCAGTACTTATTCTACAACCTATAATTAGGAGGTTAAAGTTTCTTCATATTCCCATTGAAAGCTATCCCGGGCTAAACTACAGCAGTTGTTCTATCACCTGATGATTGATAGAACTCATAGCTGAGAAGAGGGATTGGGAAAAGGAGAGGAGACCCATGGACTGAAATGAGAGCAGAATTAATGAAACAGCAAAACTAATATTAATCCTAATGTCAGTAGACAAATTTAAAGTTATACTCAGCCCAGCGAATGTACATCAGTCGCAACAAGCAAGAAAGCAGTCCTTGGAAACAGAGCAACAAACAAGCCCTTCCAGATGTGGTGACCTTTGAGAGGAAGAGAAGTAGGAACAGCCCCCACTCTCAGCCAACACTTCCCTTTATAACAAGCCTGATGATGGTGGGATGGGACACACCCTGAGCCAGCTCGAGTCAGCTGCCCTGGCTTGTGCCCCTCCCAGCTCAAGCTCCCGGCTGGCTCCAAAGTGCTGAAGGCTGCACACCAGGGCTGGGATTCTCTCCCAGTGAAAGCAGGACACTGACCCCAGCCAACTCTTAGAAACCAGGAACGTCACCGTCTTTTCCGCCTCCCGCCTTTTTGGTATTGACGATGTTAAAAACAAAGCTGTCCAATGTAACAGATTACTAGGATAGTGCAGGCGGAAAAAGAGAGAACCGCAGGTATTTCTACAGCATTAAGTTCTGTAATTTGTGCTGGATGTTAACACTCAGAAGCTCTGCAGGGCTTCATTTAGTCAGATGCTTTATCAACACAGTAAATGGAAGAACAGCTGTAGCTGCACAGTGCATGGGAGGAAACACCCTTCTCACAGCTGATATCCAGAAGGTCTAGTTTGACATGTAGCACTTTTACTTGTATCAGCTTATTTACACAGAGACGTGAAATCAACCTTCTAGCCAGGTACATAAAAAAAAGGAAAACTTCTACATGATTGTTACCTACCAAGCTCTACATGTGTGGAAAGCCATGAAACTATTAAACTTTGTCCCCGCTATCCTTTCAGTGTTTTTTTCTACCTGCTTGTTGTTTATTGCATTCATTGTGACCCATCTTAGAATTGATCCTGACCTGTTCAAGGCAGAGATTTTTTTCTCTGTGCATTTTGTACAGAGCAAAAATTCTTTTGGACGTGAAGTAATTCGTTTCAAAGAATATTTGAAAGAGCTATGAACTGATTTGGATAATCGGTGTTAGCCTGATTGTTAGTGATTCAGAAAAGAATAACTACATTTGCTCAATAAACATTTTAGACTAGAAACTGAAAAGATTTGGAAAGGGATCCGACCAGTTCAAGCAGTTTGCAATTTGTCTTGAAATTCTCCTGGAGGAGTCTCACAGAGGAACTATGGCAAATGCTGTCCCTTGCATCTAAGAAGAGTTTTTTCATCATGGAGACTGTAGGACTTTACAGAGCTGTAACGGCTGTAAATCTTTCGGGTATGGATTTCACCTCTTTCCTATGACTCAGAATAATCTTGTACAGATCCCTTTGTTGTTTTTGGATCTTAATCATAGATGTCAGCTATGCTACTCCTGTAATTTCATGATTTTCATAATCATAAAAAGCCTTAAAACAAAGATCCCTCCATTCTCATCATTCTAAACTTCTCCCTCAACTGGAATGATCTCAAATAAAGGCAAAAACGAAATTAAAATATCTAGAATCCACTGTTATTGGTAATGCCTAAGAGTATTTATGGAAATGTTAGTTTTGCTACAGATTTTCTTCACAGGTTTTTAAGCCTAACCGCACCCACGAGGAAAGAAAACATTTTTCAACATCTTGACATTGAGTGTCATTTTGTCTTGTCCTAGATGTCTCACTTTACTTACTGTTTCCATAAATGGGAGGTGACCTCTCCTGTCAGTTAGAGACAAGTTATAACTTTCAAGGTCCAAGATAGGCACAAATTGCCATTTGGTTTTACTGTCTGGTTTTATGTTATTGCTTTGATTTGTGATCTACTGCAATTTCATTTGCAGTCTGTACTATTTTTCTAGGGAGATCAATTAAAGATAACCGGACAAATTCTTGATTATATTCAGAGAGTCAATTTTAATATTACTTACAAGCGGGGACTGTAATCTTATCAAAGATGTAATCTCTCCAGTTTTGCTTTTTCTTACTGGGAGGTTTGAGCATTGCGGTTCAAACCGACGTGATATGGAAAATGAGCAAAGTCCAATTTATCAGCGCTCCATCATATAAGCCAAATAAATAACAATGTAATGAAGAAAAATCAAAGCTACAAAAAAGTCATTTCCATTAAGCTGCCCAGAAATGCAATGATATTTCTGATAGCATATTCTAAGAAGAAGCAGTGAATCTCAAAGCCGCTGCAGAGAGAGAGAGAGAGAAATCAAAATAATACCAGTTTTAGAGGAAAACACAATATCTTACTGGATTCAGAATGACTTTATAATGTCTTTCTATTCAAAAGATAGCAAAGTGGCCTTGAAAGAGAATGAAGTAGCTCGACTCCGCTAACTGCTGCCTTTGCTGAATATGTAAATGTCAGGTACTTTCCTTTTGAACAGCATTCGTGAATGGTTAATAGAAGTAACCTCCAACACTAGTTACAAGGGGGGTGTGAGGCCCTTGCCTTACTGAAAATCAGATCTGATATCAGAATGTATAAATTCAGATATCTAACTTGAGACTTTTGTAAATAAAGTGTTGAGATACATAGATTATATTTCTATGATGATTTTATTTTGCTTACACCTCTTGGGGCACTGAAAAATCCAAAGTTTTTGCTGCTTAACAGATGTCGATTTTATATCTGCTGAAATGAGTCAAATTCTGCTGCAAACACTAATGTATTGGGGTTTAAATAGGATTTAGATAATCGTTAAGCAACTTTCAAAATGCATCCCTCGTCATTATTTGAACATATCTAGACAAATGGGACTGAGAATGGATGGAGTAATTTCTTGTATTCTGGAGGCTTTATAAAAGACTTTTTTTTCCTGCTGAAGTAAATGGAGCCACCCTGACATATCAAGGTGCACCAGAGTGCAGTACTCAGGTCTCAGGTTCAACAAAACTTTTAATTTCTGCTTGGTTTTCACTGAGTGCAAAGCCTAGTTCAGCTGGTTTGAAGTTAAAAAAAAAAAATTATGCACAAAAATATTTAATCATTTGGGTTTGGAAGGTTAGGTGAAGGGTGAAAAAACATAGCATTTTGTGTACATTTAGTTACATTTTGCTAAGAATAAAAGTGACTTTGACCTTGCTGCTTCTTTAGGTTAAATGTCCTGTGCTTCATTAGAAGTGTTGCCAGCAGGTCAAGGGATGGGCTACCTCCCCTCTATCCTTTTATACAAGTCTTTGGGTCCCATTTTTTAGAGGGATTTAGGGGTCTTTTAGCTGATCAGACATGATCCCAGTGATCATAGGCAGATTTGACTAAGCTGGTGGATCCAGGATCCACCACGGAGAGGTCATGGGAAGAGTGGGAGCAGGGAGTGGAAGGATTGAGCTGGATTTGACAGCACCAAGGCAGATAACTTGTACCACCGTGTATCTCACGTGAAATCAGGCTTCTCAGTCTCTCTTCCCATTTATGGTGCCTTTTTCAGACACAGCTGGTGCCACTTGGCTGTTGTTTATGCAGATGTTCCAGCTGTTAGGGATTTGAATCCAGCCCTTCTGCTACAGAGTGTACAGCATTCAAAGTGTTAGGCACTTTATGTGAATTATGTATCCTTCACAAACTAGATGCTCCCAGCTTCTGTATTAGTCCATCTTTAGGGCCTCGAGTCTGGAGCTAGTGCTCCGAGCACCTAATCAGCAGGGAAAGTTGCAGCAGTGCTTTAGTTGCTTTGACGCTGCCAGTTGCAAGGGACTCTGTACGTAAGTGAATTGGACACCTGGGAGGCTCAGCTGTAGTTATAGCACTGAAAACAGCAGCAGTGCCAACACGATGAAGCTAAGCACCAATCTGTTGGTTTGGGAGTCGGAATTGTTACGAAAGCTCTAGCAAATGTCTGTCAAGGAGAGCTACAGCTATAACTTGAGGTGGGATGTTTCACAGAGGTATTATCTCAGGTCCTGAGGTAGTCACATCAGGTCAGGTCCACTCCAGTAAATGTGTTTACCCTCTCAGAATGGGATGATTGCTTGGACTAAGAACCCTGAGGAGTCTGATATAGCTGCTGAGTGGGAGAAACTTCGATTAGGAAAGCAAGCAATCCTCACTGCTCGCAGTAGTTGAGGGTAGATATCCCAAAACTCTTGTGCCTTGCAATGACTCTTCCAGTTCCCGAGTCATTTTAGAGTGGCATTTCACTTCTCTTTCTCAATTTCTAGAATAAAAATTATGGTTTTTCTGCCACAGAAGAGTAGATGGCAATGTCAGAGTTAAAAATAGTACATTTAGGGCTTATGTTCCCATAAGACATTTGTTTAACAGCAAGTCTCTCACTTTCCCAAGCAACAAAACAAGAAATCTTTTCTTTAAAGCAATACTGTTGAAAAAAAACGGTTTTCTCCCTAATGTCAAACACTACCTTCTGACACTTGCATGTGTTCCTCCTGTTTGTAGTAAAGCTCTGAGATGTTGACCCCGGTATCACATTTTAAAGTGGTAGCATGAAAAAATAGCCCCAAATTCTTCTGACCTATCCAAAAAAATAGATTTTCCTCCCTGCTTCTCCTGTAGAAAAGCTGACATATTTTAAACTAGCCTTGAGGTAACAATAAGTGCCCCATATTTATTTAGTAATGTTAAATAAAATTTGCCACTCAGCGTGGCTAGCTCAAAAACATAAGGTTTACTGACACTTTTTTCATCCTCAAATAAGACTTGTAATTCAATTACATACTCATAGGGGGAGAAAATGGTGCATGTTCCAGCCAGCAGCCCCCATTGTCCACATGTGCATTCTCAGATCGAACAGATCTAATAATTCCTTGTTAAAGTCATCATTTCCCATTAGATGAGCAACTGTGGCTGGTAAAAGGTAGTGGTTACAGTGTGTTACACAATTAACACAGTGTGAAATGAACTGAAATATGTTTTCTAAAGATGATTTCCAATGGAAATGGAGTATTTAGACTGTGTACCAAAAATAGAGATCCAAACGTAGGCTGTGCTGAGTGTTTCTACAAAACTGATAGTGTGCTCACTCACAGCAGCTCTTCTACTACATTTTAAATTTAGTATGTTGTCAAAAGCATATCAAACATTCTTTAGGGCTATGAAAGGGAAAACTTGCATTAGAAGAAAATCACTTGAAGTTGTCTGGATACACATAACTGATTGAAATGTTTTCAGGCTTTGTAATGGTTTCTACCACAAAATGTACCAAGAATTCAGATAATCACAAGGACTGCAATGGATAATAGACAGCAAGTTTAGTGTAAGCAGAATGAATTCAGACAATAAAATTACATTGCTCTGAAAATAAACACCACAAACTAGCAAAACGAGTGAGCAGTTTACTGTATTTTCTACATGATGTGTGCCAAATTTCCTCAGTATAACTCAAGTAGTCAGTGAATCACACTACCCAGCAGTTCATAGATACAGAAGTTGCTTATCAATTCATGCAGCTACTGTCTATCAATAAAGAGATCGGGTCTGGTAGCAGCTATCTGATCTGGGAAAAAAAAAATTTCCATAAGTCCTTTCATGTAGTAGAGCATTTTTTACTACCCATAGGCTAAATGCAACTCCATGGGCTTTAAGGCAATGAGACCATTTAATATATCACCTAGTAATGACACATTGCTGGAATGTGATAGAAGGTGCTCTGGAAGATAATATTGCAAGTTCTGTTCTTCAAGTGCATAAATCCTTAGGGAAAACTTTTTACGATTTATGGCCAGTCTCCATGGGCAGGCGGTGACTGATAAGCACCAGCTCCAAGCCAGAGTTCTCAAAGCTGGCTGAGACCCTAGAGCTATTTCGATAGGTCTGTCTCTGCTAACAATCCTTGCTTCTCAAATGGATTTATTGGTGTGAGCCAGTCTGATCAGCTCAGAGCCCTGGGAAAAGTAATGTACAAGTGGCAGTCTCTGACCATTTAGACAGTTTCTGAGGTACTGTTGTGCCCAACAGAGCAAATATCTAACCCTGAGGTGACCTCTAGGAGTCTTTGGTGGCCAGAAGCTCTATGTTAGAGAGGTGCAAATATACGATTAAGCATCTCAGAAAAGGATTTCAGAAGATTGCCATATAATGTGGTAGAGAAAATCAGACTGAATCTGGAATATGGGCAGTAGTGTTCTGCAGGGTCCCTTACTGCAGCAAAACTGAGTTCAGCTTCTGGTCAGGATGAGATTACAGTGTTTAGTAATTAAATGACAGAGAAAAAATATATGATGCACTCAGATGTGTCTTTCTCTTGGGACAGGAAGACCTGTCAGGTGAAGGGATACAGCAAATAAATGTAGAAACCAAAAGAGGCTCAAAAGTAATGGTCTATCTACACTGTATAACGGAGCACAGTACAGAATTCACCTCTGCAGCTACTTGAATAGGATGGCATTTTTTATTATCAGCTTTTCTATGTTGCTCTCATGAAGGATTTCTTTGTCATAATTATTCTGTTGCTTTTCTCTTCATTGTTTCTTTACTGTATACCACTGCACCTGTCCTTGAGGCTTTCATTTTACAAGCCTACAAGGTACAAGGTGCTTGATGAGACCAGCTCAGAGCATGCTTATGAGATACACATTTTGTCCGAGCAATAGGGTGCAGCATAACTTCAATAGTTTTGCGATACGAGGCAGCATCTCCATATCTCCTTTCCTCCTCTTCCTCACTAACTTTCCTTTTTATTGTCTGTAATACACACCTTCAAGCTCCCACCCCAGTTTATCTGGCTTTTGGGGCAGGGACTGTGTGTCTTTGTGGCTGCACAACAGCGGAGATCACATATCCCATTATGCAAATAAGTAATAAACATTAATCAATAAATAAATAACCATATAACAAATCTCATAAAGTAATAGTTCCATTTCTCTTTTTGCAATGGTCTGAAGGGAGACAGAACATTTTGCAGGATTGTTGCTCGTTGCAGTACCAAGACCACATTCTTTAGGTCCCCTGGGAGGGGGATAAAGAGATGCTTAGTTTTGAATATGAGAAAGACAAGGTACAAAGTAATATATCCACTGATTAAATCTTGCCTCTCAAAAACAGAGAAATGAAAGACTGATTTGGCTATCTTGTCCATCTCACTGAGAAGATTCAGTAATGTTGATCTATGAGACAGTTACACCATTATGTAACCTGTGATGTCTTTGGGTTGTGGTAGTATTCACTAAAGTACTGACAGAAAATACAGTGACTCTAAGGTGAATCTTGCCACAGGTTTAAGTGAACTTCGAGTTAGGTGTTACGTGAACAGTCAGATATTCATTTGAGACTGCTGCAAAACTAAGTACTTCCAATCATGTCAGTGTTCTTATTTAAGCAAAAAAATGACAGGAAATGCAGACCAAAACCTGACACAATGTGAATACTTAGAAGGCTTGAATCCCTCAGAAAGTAAATTTGACCTTGTAGCTATGACTTCTATGAAAAAGATGTAATGTGACTTGCCTGGACATTGAGATGCTAGAGCATGATACCTCATTCCATAGTTGAAAATACACACAAAAGAAAATATCGAGAGTTAAATCAAATATACTGTACCCATTTGCAGATGATGTCCAGTTAGGTTATTTCAAATGATTGGCAGACAGACAGAGTTTAAAGTCAAGTCCCTTATAACCAGCAATTTATTTTTGGTCCACAGACCTTCAGAACTACTCTTCATAATTCAAATTGTCTGTACACTATTTTTCAACACACCAGGGGCATTTGATAGTTCAAAGAGATGATTGGCAATAATGATGCTCTTCAACAGCGGTTTTCAGAAACTTCAAAACAATGACCTGTAACTGTAGATGAAGAAATGTTGTCATTTCTCAGGAGAATGTTTTTTGTTCGAGTGGAATATGTGCAATAAAAGGCCTTACAAAATTGTCTAGAGTAGTGGTGGAGGGGACAGAGGGAAGTGTGAGAACCTTCACACAGGGCATGCAGAAATGGCCATGGGTAGGGAAAAGGGACACATCTATCTTCCTTCCTTGAGCAGCAAGAAAGAGCATGAGTGAGAAGAGACTGCACAGATGCAAGAGCTGATGCAATGGTGCCCAAGAACTGCTCAGCAGTTGTCTCCTCCCAGAGGGTTTCATGCCATCCCCTACTTTGGCTGATGGTTAACAGGACTAATAGCAACAGAAATATAAACAATTGGAGAGTGGAAGGACCCATCTCTGACATAATTTCTGCAGGAAATGACACAATTTATGCTGGTCGGTTTGTGAGGCAACTGAGACTAAATGGTATTTTAGTTCTAATAGTGAACAACAGTGCAAATAAACTGAGTATATTGACTGATCAGTGAACAGGTAAACAGACAGAGACATTAACCTCCATTGCAGCCTAAATGGTCTTCCCCCTGTTTAGTTAAACTGTGGAGGTTAGGTTCACAGAAGGACAAATGCACCTTGAAGCTAATCAGCCTTGTCCTTATGACACTGAATGCAAACTCTCACAAAGTTCTAGCTTGGCTAATGACTGTCCAAACAGTCACTTCAAATAGGCAGATCCCCTTCACCAAAAGACTTCAGGGCCAAAATTGCCCTTGTTCAGCTGTTATCCATCATGAGAGGAGGTAAAATATACACTTCTCCCAATTTTTAACAATAAAACTCCAGGATGCTTGAAAGCTCCTACTCTGCTTAATTAATGACCACAATGAACATTTGTATACCTAACATTCCTAAACCTGAGACATTTTTCTTCTTGAATCCTGGGACACATTCAATTTAGTAGGCATTTTTCAGACCACATGGAAGAGAAAAGAAGAGGAATCATGGCCTTAGAAAATAGAGCTACAGTGGAGAAGTTGACCGAGTAAAGAAATTAATTCACATTATCCACTTTCTAGGCATGTTGTAACAAGATGGTTTTCATAGGAATGGTCAGGATGAACCCTGTATATTTTAAAAGGGAAATCTTTGTTCAATTCTTTGAAGGAAAGAAAGGACTGAAGGCTGATTCAGCTTACACTGCAGCTGTCACAAGATCTGATTCAGAGAAAAAGATAAGGCTTAGTGTTTGGAGACAAACAGGCCAGGAGAAGAAGAAACACAAAAATTCTTTTATCAGCGAACTGCAGGAATGAAACCAGTGTTGAATTAAATCACTTCCTCAGTTCCAGTCTAGCCTGCACAAATCTGTTTGTACTTTTTTTACATCCAAGCTTGAACTGACTTCTCTTACCTTGTGAACTTACCTCCCTCCAGCCCAAGAGCTGTGCAACCTCACCTCAGTATCACCTCACTGATGTTCTCACATTTAAACCCATTACAGAGGTTTATTAGCACAGGAGAATGTGTTATTGCAGTTATATTTCCTCCTCCTCATACCCATTTTGATCAGAGCACTGGCAAATTCCGTCTCTACCTGCAAGTAACCAAAGAGACCTGCACATTCGCTTCCACATGAAGGTGCTCCCTGTCTTATGACAGCAACATTAGAACCAGAGGTAGACAGTTGACAACTATTAGTAAAACAGTATAAAAAGTAGCCGTAGGTGAGATTTTATCTTCCAAATAATTATAGTTAAAATTTTATAAAAAGAACCAAATTCAGTTTAAAATTAAAGAACAAAATTTAACGATCATCAAAATGAAATAATATTTACAAAGGTTAAAATCCTCGTTTGGACGAGAAGGTAGTGTTTACATGCAATGCAACCTTGCATAGCTTCTCTTAGGCACATGGCACCCATTAATATGTAGGAGCTTGTCTCAGAGTTACACAAAAGCCATTTCCCCAAACTGGAACTTCTGATCCAGGCAAAGATTGTGTTTATAACACATACATCCTAACAGGCCAGAGGTAACAACTACTTCTAATCCATTAGGAACTGTTAGCATAAATCTGAAAGAAACTATAGATACCCTTCTCTGGAGAACTATTTCATTCATTAACATGAGAAGGAATTGGGTTTTATTAACTGCTGCTAGTTCCAAGAGAAAAACTTTCCTGCCTTGACTTTACACACAAAAATTTACTTAAGGTTTAAAGCTTATGACATCTCTTCTTCCCAAAAGCAGATAAATGATAAAAGTATTTCATTCAATCAAGTTAACTCTTCTCGTGAATAATCTGGCGAGTCTTCTGTTTAGTCTCAAATTAATCTTTTCTTTAAACTCGTGTGACTGCAGTCTAAAATCTGTAACTAAAAACACCGTCTTGGTGAGACCAGTGGCTTTAAGAACCCACCTGTGCCATCTTGCAGTGATTTACAACATCATTAAAGACTATGAAGAGCTGATGTTGCGATTTTGAAAGGGAAAAGGGAAGGAGAGAGATACATTATTGAATACCAAAATCATCTTGATAAATGGAGAGAATGGTCTGAAATCAATAATCGGAAATTCAATAGAGACAAGTGCAGAGTACTATACTTGGGGCTTGTCTACATAAGCAGGCTAGTTCAGCAAACTAAAGCATGAATTTACAGTACACTTGCTGCTGCACACTGACTTTTTCTGCTGACACTCTTGCTAAGCAGTAAGTAGAGATCTGTGTGATGTGGTTGGCTCCACATGTTGCACAGGGCTGACATTAATGCAAGCTGCAAGTATCCACAGGGGAAACCGGCACAGAGAACCTGGTGTGCTGTAAATTTGTACCCTATCTTACTACAGTTTACAAGTTTTAACGCTCCCTTAGGCAGAAAAAAAATCAAACGCACGAATAAAAAAAATGTGGAATTACAGGTTAGGCTACCACTGCACAAGGAAGTTATTGTCAGCGTAAGCAGTATAGTCAGTGATAAATGATGAAAAGTAGCTCTGACATTGATATTACATACAACACTGTTACTAGTATATAGAAAGAAACAGAAAATAATTATTCATATTCTGCTTTGCTCACTGTTGGTAAGACATCAGCCAGAATAGGCTATTTTCTTCGGGGTTTCACACTTGAAAGGGCAGGCAAATTTTTGAGTAGTCATAGGAATGGAGTCAAACATGCTATAAGAACTGAGACTGCTTAGTCTAGAAAAACTACAGTTACGGCTGCATCTGGTAACAGACGTAAAAGAAGGCTATAAATGAACTTTCTGATTGCTTTTTCAGTCCAAGGGGATTTGGCAAGAAATAATCACTTCATTTGCAATGGTGTTTCTTGATACTAGCAGTTTGGAAGCGTTAAGGTATTGTGTACTGAGGAGTACCAGAGCAGATCAACAACCGGAGCAAGGAGAAATGGGTTCATTACCTTCATCTCTACGCCAGTTCCAGGAGTGAGAGCAAGAGCTAGAGTGAGAAAAGGATAGAGAGAGAGACTTCAAGTGTAGTTTTCTTTGGGGAAAGAGCGTAAGAATACCTGGCTCAAGAAAAACTGGCTGAGTTTGGAGGCAATTACCTTCAAAGAATCAAGCATGCTGAAGAGTCCTTTAGGACCCTCAATTAATGCTACAATTAATAGTTTAGAAAAACATCTTTAAATGTTGTCTAAGCATTCTTGAGTCTTTTGCTGGGCAGGAGCTCAGAATTGGACAACTTTGCAATGCTCTTTCATTTATCTACAGCAGTCATGCCAACATGTAGACCTTCTAGTGACCTGTACTTGGGTCAAACACATTCTTTGCAATTAGCTTCAGGGCAGCAACATTGATTGATTGAAGCCTGAGAGCAAGTTGCTAGGACTCTAATTTTACGTTTGATCATTTAACACTCAGTTTTCAGTGTCTTATCTTCCTCGTCTTCTCTATATGTAGAAAGAGATTATAATATATTTATAATTGAAAAGAGTAATAAATAAACAAACACAATGTTTACAAATAAACAGAAATTATGCATATATTTATGTGTTATTTTACTACTCATTTGCATTTGATTATTTAGGCAGTGTTCTATGTGCCTCTTGCTTATCCATGTACAATTTGCATCATTGAACAGGTTTTATACTGAGTTTACACATCACATATTGTAATGGGTTCAACACATCTTATATTAGGATACAGATAACCTGATAAAAGAAGTCTTTGAGTTGACTATGTTTCCTTTCCACGAAGACAGCAGATGGAAAAGATCTAAAGCTGGGAGATGAAAAATCAGTATTTGCTGGGGAAAGGGTGGAGCCTGATTTTGAAATATGCCAACCGCATGGACTAAAATTTCTGCGAATTTACAAATTCAAAATGTGAAATCAGAAATTACAATGACAGAAAGTTAATTGCCTTCTCTTGGCAATTAGCCATCAGATGTTCTCAGCCATGTAAAAGTGACAAAGAGAACACAATTTTAAGCCTTTTAAAAATAACGTTACTAATATCTGGGGGAAAATGAGAGGAAGTGGAAGGAGTAGAATAAGCCTACAGGCTGGCAATTACAACCGTATATTAGCCTGCTATCAAGAAACATGCAAGAAATAGCAGGAATCTAAATGGAAATAGTGTGTACTTACAAGCAATGGTGTGAAATTCTGTTATTGATTTGTTCCACCTCCAAGCAAATCACTTTGCCTTTTAGTGATATTTAGACAGTTACAGGCATCTACTTTCTTTTTCGGTTCCCAGCACTATGAATAAATTTACTTTTTCTTTTATGGCATGTTTAAAACTTTACCTGAGGATTAATTATAAGTACCACTACAACTTGCTATTTAGTATTGCTAAATGAGGTATTGCAATCATCTCATTAGGTCGATGTTAGTAAAACATGTAATTATATATCTCTTCCACTCCTATGTGTAAAACATACTAGTGTGGGACACTACTAGCATGTGATTTATAACAGGGAAAATTAATCCAAACAAAAAGTAGAGTAAGGAAACAAGGAAAAACGCACATCAGGCATCAGTCAGAAAATAACAAATTATTTCTTATGGATGACGTCACAGCAGTGCTCTAGAAGTAGGTCCAAGGAATTATCTAACGGAGTTCACAGGTGACTTTTACATTTGTGAGGTTAGAATTGTATTAAAAACGGGCCTAAAGTTGTAGAGCTACAGAAAATAGTGGTGTAGGAAAGCAGGTACTAAGATATCTGAAGACTGGTACTTCAAAACTCAAATGGTAAATGAGAAAGAACGCTGGGACGCAGTATAATTAAGGCTGGCCATTTCTATTAGAAGTAATTGTGGAGAGCTCATTAGAAGTAATTTTTTTTGCAGTTTGAGACCTGAGAATACTATGAATATGGAGGAATATCCTTAGAGAAAGGTGATGAGACCCTTTATCATTTGAGTTCCATCTAAAAGATTTCATTCATTTGTAGTGTTTAATAGAGACTGAGGAAATGGGAGTTGCTCTGAAAATTAAAACACAGTTCTTCTGAAGTGGTTAATGAAAGGCAACTTTACAAGTAATCCTTGCTCAGTTAGTAAAATTATCTAAATGGAGAAAATTTGTAACACTCACATGCATAAGTAGAAGGGATGCTTTTACCTCAATATCAGGAAAAACCTAAAGTCTAAATTCAGTAACAGCATAGACTGCACGGAAAAAAAATATAGAAACTTGCTGAACATTTGTAGAACAGTGGTAGAAAAGTTTGAGGAAATAATGCTTCATTGCAAAAGGAGAGCTTACTTAATAAATTAACACTTCTCACTGTAATAGTTTTGATTAAAGAAATAGTGGGCAATAAGTAAGTCTGTGATATGGAGAGGAGATAGTATCATCCCATAATATGGGTTAGTACTGAAAAATACTAAAGTGCTTTTGAGAACAGAAGTCCAAAGTTTGTGTCAAACATCCGATAGATATTATTACTCCTGTTGTCTGAAGGGCTACAGCTAACTCACTGAAGCTCATCAGCAAGAAGTATTCATTAATTGTTCCTGGGCCATGGAAGATTCATTTGGGAATTTCCTTGTTAAAGTCTCATTGACACACAAGCTGTGTTGCTACTGACTGCCTGCATTATCAACTGGGCATGACCTACAGGTCATTAGCAAAATAAAGACTAGTGTGCCTAATGTCACACGTCTATGTAGCAGTTCGTTTCTGACAGTTTATGCACAAACTCCACACTGTGAGGATTAAAAAGAATGATTGCTAGGCAATGTCTTTCCTATACCTCTAGATTTAAACAAAAAAAGAAAATGGAAATGGAAACAAAACCAAAAAACCCAAACTGTCATCAAGCCCAATACAACTGTCATGAACACAAGATCACTACCATCTCTGTCAGCCAAGTTCTGTTATTTCTGGTTTTGTTCACCATTAGCAACAAGATTCCAGATTCTAAATGTAGCCAGTAGAATGGAGTCCAGAGTATTATGCTGCAATTGTTGAAAATTCCCAGCAAAAAAATTCCAGCTTTATGATCAAGATCTCTCTAGTCTAGGACTAATTAAAATACTCTATTTCCACCCAAAAAATTCAAAGATGCTTCATAAACTACAGCTGTTGAATACTGTAAGAGTTAATATGACTTTTTGTTCATGTTCCATAAGTAACCTCATTTTTCTAATTAGGCTTTTGCATCTCATTTCAGATTCACTGTGACCTAGATGAGGAACTGAAGGTCTCATGTTGTTTCTGCCTTTGCCAACCCTGGTTTTACTTATTTTCCTTGATGAACAGACTTGTACGTACCTCAGGCTTTTCCCAGGAACTCAGCAATATTCTGTTCCATAGAATATTGCACAAAGTATCTGATTTGCTGTTTGAAATGGCTGATTTCCATACCTTCACTGATTTGTACGAACTGTTTCCACTTCATACAATTCTTTTGGTCCCTCTAATTTTCTGTTGACAGGAGAAAATTCACTTCATAGACCACTAAAGTCTTCCTTCATAGTAATATCTCTACTTGCTACCTGGCTGAGGTACCCTTCGAGCTGGGAATAAATCTCATACTTTTCCCATCTTCTCAAAGCCTATCTTTGACAATGGGACTATAGATCGCTTAGATTAAAGTTCAAGTGAGTCATCGGTTTGCTCCTGATCTAAAGCACCTACAAAAGCTACATTTTTTTCTTTATCCCAAGAGCAAACTAAGATAAAATATTTTAAAAATGTATTATACGCACAGGACATCAATCCAAGCTAAAGCAAAGGTCCACCAGCTGTACCTTTCAAACAGAAATTAAAAAATCGTGTAGACATATTCCAGTGAGAAACTAAACTTCTGTAAAAAACAAACTGATCTCCGTGTTAGTTTAGATAATGATAGTTTAGCTAATTAGCAGGGATTATAGAAAACAATGAAAAGATTTTATTTTTAGCCATAGGATGCATCAATCCTTTTGGAAGTGTCATGCTACATGTATTAGATCGTACTGTCAGATGTGTACCACCCCAGGAAACCAAATACTCCCACGCACAGTTCTGCAATTCATTTTATCTTTACAAGTGACTGTTGGATTTTAATGAGGGTTCCTTTCACAAAAAACATCAGCAAAAATTTTTTACTTTATCCGTAGATACTGACTTCCTCCAATTTATCTAGAAAATTAAGCTGTAGATTTTAGCATAATTTCAGTCAAATATTGCCCATCCTTTATTAAAAAAAAAGAAGAAAAAAAGAAACTTTTTAGTAGACAATAGTCTTTCCTTTCACTGTCAAAAAATAAATTGTATTCATACTCATACATTAAAATGGTAACAGAGGTAAATGATTTTAGCATAAATGATAATCAGAGTTTACGGGTTTTAATAT
The DNA here is from genome assembly GCF_000703405.1 of Apaloderma vittatum. NCBI lineage: Eukaryota > Metazoa > Chordata > Aves > Trogoniformes > Trogonidae > Apaloderma > Apaloderma vittatum. The sequence goes on along the minus strand of NW_009731111.1, from coordinate 8,529 downwards.
ATGCATAAAATGAATCGGTTGCTTCCCTTCTCACGAATTCCAGGCTGATACATTGGAATCAGAAGTTTTGCAAAGGGTTTGAAACGCTTGGATTTCATTGAGCATTTAGTATGTCTGCTTGTATTTCATTGAGTATTTAGTACTTTTTTGAGATCTGTGCATATTTTTTAGTTAATTTCATAAAAAATATGTCTCAAATTTATAAATGCAGGATTTGCAAGAACTCTGCAGTACATTGGTTTGAAAACTGGGAGTTCTTTGCATCGAAAATATTTCAGTGTGTTCTGGTGAAGAACGATTCTTCATCTCAGATGCCTAAGTTTTAGATTGGTTTTGTGGTAAAAGTGGCAGATATTTTGTAATCCCTGTTTTCCTCCATAATTCTCTATTCTGCTCTCCTGTAAATGGAGTTTGGATATTTCCTAGTTCATTAGTAAAATAGTACAGTAAATTTCAAGTTTCTGACATAGCTTTTAAGTAAGGGTAACCTGAAAGACAAGATATTTGTAAAGATAAATTTATTCGTTTGCTTACTACCCATGTAAACTTGCGAAAACAAGAGAAAAATAAAACTTTACGAGTGACTGTATAAGGAAGGAAGAATTTATATTTTCTGTTGCGTTCTGAAGCATTTTGATAAAACTAAGTGAAAGTCTTCCAGCTTTCCATTACTTCTTAGAACTTTCACCAGTGATTTTTGCAATGTAAGACCACCTGTTTCCTGGATTCCTTTTCCCAAAATCACAGAAGCTGACACACAGGTTCTATCACTGACCCACCCAAGGGAAGCTTAATCTTTGCTCAAGTGCATGATCCATGCATTTTTTTGCAACGGGAATACTCTATTTCATTAAAATATCCCTATTTATAACTTCTCTATGTAGTGAAAAGAATTAAAAAACCACGTTTTAGATGCCGAAGTGTTTTTAAAAAAAAAAGTGAAAAATACAGTCTCTTAATTTCTTAAAAATAAATATCTCATCTCTCTTTAATCCTAAAAATATATTTTTGAAGATATTCATCTTTATTATGTCTAGACCTATTGAGTTATGGTGAGGCAACCTTTGCCTGGCCTAGCGCTCCATTAAGGCATCGTTCATATGCGAGACTCAGATACTCATACATACACTGTTTAACACATTCATGTTAATTAAATTCCCTTTTTTTTTTTTAAATGGTGAAACCAAAATCATTCTTTAACAAAGTTAGCAAACACAAAATATTCCCCAAAGAGACTGAATGAAAAGCAATGAATTAGCACCTAAATATCACATCATATATTTTGATATTAGACAACTCTTTCATAACCAGACCACCAGAAGAACTCTTTCAAGTTCAAACTCAAGAATGTTTATGAAGAATGGCAAGTTCTCCAAAGACTTAAGACTAAAAAATAATGACTGACTCTGATAAAATAACAGATAAACTGCCAACCACTACAATTAAAAGGATCAGAACCATTGCATGCTAATTCCTTTTCATATTGTTATTACTTGAAAAATGGATAAATGTATATATACGAACAGAATGTATATGCTTCACTTATGAGAAGTTTGGAAAAAGAGAGTAAATTATGAAACTCTACCAGTAACAGTGCTTCACATCCATTTTTCAGAAATATGAGAACACAAAGTGTGTAATGCTCAATCATAACACAGATTGCTAAGAAAGATTACTAATCATATATAACAGTGAAATTCTACATATTATTTAATGGAAATTTGTATTGAATTCAATAGCAAAATTCCCATTGACTTTAATAAGGCCAAAATTTTACTCTTGGTTATAGTACAAACTCCTTTATGGTTTATATTCAGAACAGTTACTTTCCACAGAGCACAAATGAGGAAACACTACCAGTACAATCACAATTCCTCTCAAAGAAAAAAAAAAGAAAAACCTGACTTGTATCTCAGAATGTTCCTGAACAAGGTCAGAATTTGGACTGTATGGTTTGGTCAATTTCTTTCTCCAAACCTACACAGAGTCCAAGGTCAGAATTTTGTCCAGGGAAATGCCATATATAATGAAGAAATTCCCACAAGCACATCTGTTCAAAGAAGCCAAAGCAATAGTAATATGGAAGTCCCCTTTCCTGCTTGTCTGTCAATGGGAAAAACATTTACTTGTCAAGAGCATTATCCATTTGGTTGTTTCATTCTCATTTACATCCTGCATATTTCAGCAAGACAGATCCACAAGGAGAAGTTGTTTTAAACTTCTCACATCTTGAAGCATTAGTGGAGTGGTTATTGGGACTTTGGAGAAGCTGATGGTGATGATGCACATATTTGAAAGCTGACCCATATCTGCACTCACAGCTTTGACACAGGAGCATAGAACCGGGGGGTGAGGGTGAAAGGGAGAAGAAAGAATTGCCAGGGATTATAATTCTGAATTATATGAGATGAAATACTGAGTTCCATTTTGGGCAGCCTTCTTTTAGGTATGGACTTGTTACAGTTGCTGGTTATCTGGATGCTGGGGGTATGCCAACATACGCACACAAAATATATATATATATACACACACACACATATAAAAGCTGTGAGCTTATTGTTTATAGGAAAAAAATTCCCTTCTACCATAAAAAGGGACCTCTTCATTCCATAAGGAGAGATCAGAGCCTCAGAGGAGGCTAGAATTAAGGAATTAAGGCAAACGCAGTCCAAGGTACACAGGGAGTAGGTCCACGTTTCCCCGCTTCTAAATGATCATGAATCATTTTAAACGAAACCTGGCTCCTCTCATTTCTTATCTGAGTGGAGGCTTCCACCCAGGTTAGCAAGACCCTTAAGTATTAAGATCTGCTCACTAAGAATAGGGCCCGAGAAATTTTTGTATATTCTACATATATGTCCACATGTATTTGCACACACACACACATACATATATACACACACAAACATACACACACACAAATTTATAAATATATGTGCATATATGTACATATGCAAAGAGAAAAGGTTGAAAACCACGTCAGACCTGGAGTGTTACCCGCTCGTCAGAACCATTTAAACTACTATCTACACAGTACATATTGAAACTCAACTTTAAGATTTTTTATTTTTATGTACAGTTCATTTTTTTCCTCTGGAAATAAAATATCTAAATACAGACAGACTGTAATGTTGTATATGTATAGCTTTCAACGATACTTAAGCTGAATAAATGCTTTGTACATAGTTCTGTCTTTTAATGGAGTTTACAGCTACATTGATAAAATGGATTCCTCATTTCCTTGATTGTTTTTAACCAATAACAAGCAGAGAGACAATTACAAGTTAATATTAATAAGCAGCTCAAATAACACCGGTTAAATTATGTACAATACAAACCATTCATACAAATGAAGACTAGGATATTGAATTTGTTACAATATTTTGTAATAAAGATAAGACAGCCACTTATAACTTACATGTTCTCCGCCAGGCATTTTCCTCCTTAGAGATCAGTTGGAGAGTTTTCAAGTAGCTTAGCTGGCCTAAACTCAACCAGGTTTAAAAGAATCAGAGCTTAAACAGTCAGAGAAACATGAAACCAGAATGTCTGCCCCACATGTAAATTCCAAATGCTTGCCCATCTTTACTAGTAACAGGCTTGCTCCATGGAAAAAGAGCCACCTAACACCACCTCGAATGTGCCTACTGTATGCTGGAAAAAAAGTCACAATGCTTTGCTGTGCTCATATAATAAGGAATACTGAACTCTAGACACACATTTGTCCCATTTTAACAAGTATTTACTCCTACAGTATTATTTACCAGTACAGCTACTCCAAGCAGTAGAATGCATGAGTGGGGGTTATTGATTGGCGTGTACTCAAAGGACTTTCAAAGAGATTTCCGTAACAGTCTGCGTTAGAAACCGTTCTCTGTCTAGTTAATCCATTATGCTTGATGATAGTTTATCCTGAAACCTTAGATATCAGACAATGAAAGCTCTCTTAACAGGAATCTCAGTAGGTGTGAGCTGAAAAGAGTGTGCGTCTCTGTGTATGTGCATGGTTTTATTTCAAATCCAGAGTGATTTACAACTAGATTGATACATGGAGCTGACTGGGCAAAAATTACATTAGATTGTTTTCCACTAACATATTTGCAGCCATTTGACATCAGCAGCAGCAGGTAGACACATTCCAGGCAATAGATGTGGCCTTCCTCCTTGAGGTTACAGCCCCGTCACACGACCTCTTTTATTCCCCAGGCTTCAGTCTCAGACACGTGTTGGTCCTCACCCTGATGGAAAGTAGGGTGTGTCACTGTGGTAGTTGTAATCAGGACACACCTTCTGTACTAGTTTATAATCTGTACTATAAAAGGAAATGTAAATACAGATTACTTTAAAGGGCTTGGAGCAGAGCCATGACACGTGGCTCTGGGTCTGCTCCTGATAACAGGTTTTTGAAGGGTCATAGTTGCAGAGCGTGTTCTTGGTAGCCTTGTCAACCTTCTCGTACTCGATCCGACAGTTAAAGGACTTGGAATCTTTGGCATCAATCACTGTCTGTTGTGCCAAGTCAAATTCCACTATTTTTGTAGGGGGCACTAGGCTCACAGATACATTCCCTTGACCAGTGGAGTTATGCCTGAAGTAAACACTAAACGTCCCATTGCCATGGTCAACAATTTTCCCCGTTATTAACAGATTCAGCTTCACAGTCTTGATGTTGGAATGAAAATCACCCCAGCCAAACATTTTCTTAAATTTCCCAGTCTTGACAATGGGCCGTCTCTTTGCTCTGGGCCGAGGCTCTTGCAAGTCTGTGGAGTTCCTCAGCCAGTCCCAGAGATCTTGCTCAGAGTAAGTTTCTGGGGCGTCATAACGCAGGTCCAAATCTGTATCGTTTTCCTTTCCACGAAAAGTCTGTGACAGCAGTCGGCTGATGGACAAGTCTTTGCTACTTTCTGTCCATATATGCTTTAGTGTGGATTTGGAGCTTCCTGATTTTAGAAGTTCTGTTTTTCCTCCATTCGTTAAATTCGCACAGGTAACCTGGAGAGGAAAGAAGGAAAGAAGAAAGAAGGATATATTGAGATACATAAAGCAAAATCCATCATTCCCACCTGAGAAGGAAACAATTAGATTTCAGAATCATGTGGGACTCTTTTTTTGAGAAATTAAATCATATCTCAGTAAAATAAACCAAACATCTATTTTCCTCTTCTTTCCAAGTAGTTATTTCAGTAATTCTCCTTTGCCAGTCTTTTACACTGGCTTTCCGCTTTAATCCCAGCCATTCACATTATTCTTCATCCTGAAATCCACTTCTGTTGTGATGCCTGAAAGTGATGAGTGTGTTATAAAATACTGTAAAAACCGAGGTACACAGCCGTGTCATCCTCCGGCTTGTATGTGGCTTGTACTAACCATTTCTCATCTCAGAGCAAAGTACTCTTGCTTGGATGTTCTCTCTGCAAAGCGACTGTGTATTCCACCATCAGAGTCCCATTCATTTATTTTTGCTGCCCCTGGAGCCCACTGTCAGGGTGCTGTCTTGGTGGTGCCAGCCTGACCATGCTCAGAGTCCGTGTCATTATAAATCTAATAGTAGTAATATAATTTCCCTCCTCCTTTTATGAGTACACATTGGTCTGTGCTCTTGACTGGGACCTTCAGTCGCAACTATAAATAATAGAATAATGAAAATTTTAATGAGTCTTGCGTTGATAGCTGTACTTTCTGTGTGCTGTACCTCAATTAATGCAAGACTCACAGTCTTTTCTTATAGTCCCTTACAGTTTAGCTACTGATTTGCCTTGTCTGCGTCTAGTATGACATGTGTTTCTCCTTCCTCATTTCTTTCTCACACCTTCCTCCCCAAAGCAAAAAGTGATCTGTGCAAGACAGAAAGCCATTTGTGTATTTACAAGAAAAAAATGGGTCACCAATTTTAAAATAGTAATAGAAAACCTCTGCAAAATCATATTTTTTTTTTAAAAAAAGACAAATTCTTGCACCAGCTTCCTACAAAATCATAAACTTCAGCTATAGCATTTCACAGGATTTCATGTCAGAGCAATTTGTCTTATTTGTATTTTTTCTCTTTGCCTTAATTGTGTAGAAAACAGAGAACAGATGCAGCCTCGCAGCTGTCTAAAATGCAGCACTGGTAGAGAGCTCTGATGAGGCACAGCAGGGAGGGCTGGAATTGGCAGGGGGCACTGGGTGGATGGAAAGGGACCGACAGGACCCTTAGTCCCATTCCCCTTAAAAATTCACACCAGTCACAGTTTTTAACATTTGAACTGTTCTGAAGAGGCCATCAATTTTCTTATTTCTGTTTTATTCCTCTGTGTTCTGCTTCTGTCATACCTGCAATTATATCTTTCTCTTAAAAATATACTCGGTGCATTCCCAACCCAGGAAAACCACTGGAAACCAGCTAGTATTTAAATCATGTCCCCTCCCTACTGGTACAACTGGAGGTATATGTCAAGGGGGATATCTATCACAGCATGGCCTTTTCATTTCCTAACAATCATGGAATTGAAGCATGCTTTCATTAACTTCAATACTTTTTCAAGGTCAGTTGAATGCACGTACATAAAATCAGTCTAAATTGTCTTAATACATGGATCAGATAGGAGGTACGCCCCCAGCATTTTACAGCAAACAAATAGGTAAATAAATCTGTCATAGCCCAAACTATACCTCCCCAGTGCATTTCAGGGGGGCCAGTAATGGTAATAGATAAAATATGGGTTATATTTAGCATTTTGCCAGAGAGATTACTTCCTCCTCTTTTGACTGGGAGGATTAAAACACAGACTAGCATTTTGATAGCAAGTTTGTAGCTGCATTTTAGCATCAACACAGTGAGCCAGGAGAGAGGCTATAATGAAATGCACTGATGGTGCACTGGTTAATGAAGCAGCAATGAAGATGTCACACAGAGAGGAAGAGACTCAGAATATAATTTTGCTGTGGCATATGGGGAAGGAGTGCAAAATAAGAAAAGAAATATGGTTAAAAGGAAAAATGTGCCTGTCTAGCATGAAACTGTCAACCTGCTATGAATCTAAGCAGTTGGCTAGCAGAGCCAGTATACCTGCAATCTGTAGGTAGGATACACATTGCTTACCACTAGATTTTTCTTTGCTCACAGCTTGTTTTTCCTTTGTTTTCCTTTCTGAATCCAATGATTTACATTTCATAGGATTACACTAAAGGTTCTACGCAACAAGATGTAACACTATAAAATCCTTTTTAAAGAGAAGGTCTCTTTATTTGCATGTATAAAATCGAACACCCAGGAAAGGAAGAAGGTATTTTCTGCAATGGTTGCTGACTGATTCATCTGTTTTTTTGAAAGCCAGTACATTTCATGGAAATGGATGATTCAGATTCCATGCATGCTATGCTGCTTCATACCTGATCTAACAAATACAATTGATTGTTACTGTCGTCAATTTTGTAATACCTGAAAGACTCCTGGTCGTGCAGTTAGCCCCGAGACCTCTGTGATTTTCAGTCTCAGTAACTGGCTGCATTCATGATTAAAGGCCTGAACCTGCCCCGCCTAGTCAAGTGTCTGTGTAAGCACTAGAAAAAACAGCCCACGAGGGTTAATAAAAAAGCTCTAGAATTCATTGTTCTTCACTAACATTTTCCAGCCAACTGCTTTTTCATATACTGTTAGTACACTACGTGCAACTGAAAATAGCTATATGTATCCTCAGAGACTTGCACACCCAATAATACAGAGCATGGCTGTGTAATAGAATTTCTGCAAACGCAGCAGTTATTTTCACATGAACTAATCCACAATTTTCTTCCATCTCTCTTCTTCCTGACCACCAGGCTGTGATAATACAGGAAAGGTCATGCAAATCTGTGAGATTTCTGCACTCACTAGTGTGAAAACTAGCTTACTGAAATACAGACTTATTTCAGCAGTACATGAAAAAAGGGACAACTTAAAACTGCTAATGGAGAGCTAAGACACTGAGTAGCCCAAATTCTGTTGCAGCGTTTTTGTCCTCTTCCTCAAGTTTATTTGCATATAATTCAGACACTTGCTTACCAATTACTTCACTATAACCAGAGTTGACTTTTTCACAGTCAAGTGCTGCTGCTCCTAGACAAAATTTGTACTGGGCCCAGCTAGTAGAGAGTTAATTTTCTTCATAGCATCTCATGTGGTACTGTGGTTTAGATTCTTGACCCAAACACTGGTGATGTTCTAGCTCCTGAACAGTTTTGCACACCATCAAGGTCGCCCCGGTTTCTCTCCCAGCCCCTCAAATGAATAGACTGGGGAGGTGAGCAGTAGGTTGGAAGGGGATACAACTGAGCAGATGACCTGAACTAACCAAAGAGATATTCCATACCGTATAACACTATCCTTAGCAATTAAAAGTGGCAGTTTTAGGCATGGGTTAGCCATCTTTTGCTCAGGAAATGGCTGGGCATCAACCCTACCCATGGGAGGTGGCGTTGCCTTCGCATCACTCGATTGGTTTTGTCGTCTTCTCTCTTCCTCCACTTATGGTTCACTTGTTAAACTTTCCTTTTTCTTTTTTTTTT
>NW_009731110.1:0-21473 GCF_000703405.1 Apaloderma vittatum | reverse complement strand
TCGCTGCGCAGGCGCAATGCCCTCTCCCTCTAGGCACGCGCAGGGAGCGCAGATGTAAGTGGCGGAGAGCATGCGCAGCGGCGCGAGAGCCGGCGTGCGAGGGGAGGTGGTGCGGAGGCGTGTGTGCAGCTCTGGGAAACCTGAATCTCGCTGCCTGCCCTGCCCGGGCCCGGCCCCGGAAGCGCCGGCCGGAACGGGGCTGCTGTGCCCGCGAAAGGGCGCTTCGGTGCAGTTTTTGCCCAAGTTGGGAGGTAGCAAGGCAAAGGGTAACATTCACACACCGTCTTCAGCTTGCTGCCCGCTCCTCTTTAGGGGAGGGTTTGTAGCACAGAATCTCCAGTGCGGAGCTGGCGATTTGCCCCGGAAGAAATGTCCCTTTGCTGCTTACAGACATTAAAGCAGATAAGGTGACAACTGTTGATACTTCTTTTACCTGTAAAGTGTGGCAGACTGCTTTTTGGTGCTAATAACTTCATGATGTAATCAAAATCCTTACATAATTACATATAAAATACGTGTTCAAAATGAAGTCAAGTGCAGACTGCTGATGAAAAGGAAGTTATATCATATGAATTACATAGTTTCCTTTCTTAACCTTGGAAAACATACTAGAAAACACTGTTGGTTGACTGCCAATTCAAGGTTTTGGAAAAGAACGGAGAGCATCTCTTGCCCTCTTGCAAGCTGAACAAGCTTGATGGAGAAGCTGGAGCTCAGGTGAACTAACTAGAGGATTCATCTGATAATTTCACAATGTGTTTTTCCACTCATGCCGTAAAAAACCACACTTTGGAATAGGTAGTTGAACAGGTTCAGTACCTTCTTCCAAAGGTGAGAAATACAACTGCTTCTAAACTCAAATGAACTTGCAGACTATTCTTATCCTAATAAATTACATGGCCTGAGAACCAGGAAAGATATCTGTTTGCTAATTTTCAGTTTAGTCCCTTCTGTTATGTTGAACATCCTTGGTTCTGAACCAAAGCAGTTACATCCACGTTGCCTGTCCCTGGTCCATGCTAATGCCTAAACTGTGCCCAGGAAATTTTTTGGGCAAAATTTCTAGCTGTCCCATGCTAAAGCCATGCTACAGTAATAGGTCAAGGTCCAATGCCTGTGTCTATGTCCTGGCACTGTTGAGTTTCCTAATTTACACATTGCCTCCGTAGGAGCGGGACAGAAGAATGCAGCCAGTGCGGGGACAGACACCATATACCTCGACAAACACATGATGCCTTGGTCAGGTGTATTTTCTGTAACCTCACTGGCTTTTCTCCCCATCACCCCTTGAATTCCAAGCTGTGCTTGGCAGGCAGGGAAAGGTCAGGCTACAGCCAGAGTCCCTCTGTCAGCTTTGTCACATATACATAGTTCATCCACTGCTTTGCATGAGGCCATAGTGTTCCCACATAAACTGGCATCAAATGTGGCTCAAAGGCCTGTGGCCATCCCAGACCTTCCCACCTTGTCCAAAGTGTGCAGGATGAAGACTGCCCTCTCTATGTGCAGCCTCTGCAGACTGAAAACAAGACCTACAGTCCAGCCGTCTGTATCTTTTATTAGCTCCATTAGCATAGCTGAAAAAAAATAGACAAGCTTTTAAGTTCATAAACCCTTCTTCAAGCCTACAGTTGAAGTAGCAAATGCATTAACTTGGCTGTTTCCATTCCAAAACTGAAGAAGGGACTACATATCTAAAAGTCTGTGGGAGTGTAAATACCTGTGTAAATATGAACACATCCTGCACCCCAGGTCGTCTAAAGAAGTTTAAAACTAGAACGATTTTCCACTAGTTCACTATAAGCTCTATCTGTGTCTCTTTCCTTGGCAAAAGCAATTATCAAATGCTAATGGAAGAAAACCACCCAAGTTAGAAGAAGAGCAGGATTAGAAACAGCATGATCTAAAATAAACAAACTCCCAATTCTTTCTATACCATTATACCAAGTCATACTGTTATTCTGAATTACCTATAGCCTGACTTCCTTTTCCGGTATGGCTTCCTGATAGCCTGAGTGTAAAACTTTAAAAATATTATACTGTAAGAGCAGGATTCAATTAGCCTTGAATTCAGTGAGTCAAAGTCTCTCAGCATATTTAAGGATTGGTTTATTAATAGCCTTCACACTGACTCTTGAGATTCACATCATGTAAAATAACTCTATTTGTATTTTATTTATATTTACCACACGTGTGGTAGGATTTTTTCTAGAGGATGCTGGGAGGTTATAACCCACCTGCTATCAGCACTACCCAAGAGGCTCAGCCATTAGCAACTTGGAAACATTTGACTGCAAGTTCTTTTTTTTTTTAGTGTAATTTGTGATATATCAATAGCCTGTACTTTTTCAGCACATTTACATTAGTGGCATGAATTGGCCTAATAGATAAAGCACTAATAGATAAGCACACTTTTTGAAGTGTGCTTATTTAGAAATGTGCTTTTTTGGTCGCTAGAGGGCAAAAGAGGGAAAAAAAAGAAAAAAGAAAAAGAGAGGCTAAGGAACCTTAAAAGTAAACTCTTTTCCTTTCTGCTTAGGAAATTAAAGTTTGCTTATGGGCAGAGACATCATCCGTGCCAATCTATGAAGCAGTCCATCAAATTTAGGATTTTCAGTGGTCAGCTCTTTGTTTTTTGAGCATATCTGTTCTTTTCAATTGGTCCCTGCAGTGCTCCCTTGCTGTCTTGGAAGCAAAGTAAAATTTAGCCTATTCTCAAAGGAGAATGATTTAAAATTTATTCAATTTGACGCATTTCCAGATAAGACTTGGAAAAAAAAACCCCAGCCAACAATAATTAATGCTGTACATCAGGAAATAATAAAACACATTAATTTTGGAGAGAAATGGAGGTGGTCTATTGTTTAGATAATAAATTTTTAAAACTGTAAATAGAAACTTTCTCAGTGCAAGGCACTTTTTCTAAACTAAAAGAGAGGCTGAACTATTTAAGAAATAAGAGCTCACTGCAAAATCAAAGCAGTACAGGCTGTACAACAGTGACTATGTGTACAGCTGGATATTTAAAGGAACTTGCTTTCTCCCTTTCCACTCCTCATCCCGTCTATCAAGTACTTTGGCTGCTCTTCTAAACCAAGCAGGAGCTAGCTCCTTTTCTCCACCAGTCACTCATCTGCAGTTAGTGGTGTATTACCTGTGCCAGCTCTTTTTTTTGCCAGCAGATGGAGGTAAAGTGGAATACATATAAAATGCTGTTCCGGAATAATAAAGGGATTTTAAAAAAAATAGATAACAGGAAGACTTGGAGATGGTGAAACACTGAGAGACTGAGCATTGCAGAGAGCAGGAACCACAGAGCCGAGCAGTCCCTAGGAGATGGGGATACACTGTGAGTTGCTGCCAAGCTCTAATGGTAGGTGATTCAGTTATCAGAAGACTGTATTCGTGTGTGCAGCAACCCAGAGATGTGCTCAGCAGCTTGGTGATCGGCTGTGGAGTTCACATGATACATTTAGAGAGGATCCTTTTTAGTGGTAGGGAGAAGCTTGTGATCCTGAAGCCAGAAGCACAGATAAGGGCATGAGAGTTCCTGGACACTCGATTACACAGGAAAAAACCTCTTTAGTCCAGGTCTCTTGTGACTTCTTTAAAGTGATTCTAGTTTTACTATCAAAGACTGCTAGACAGAAACATGTCTAGAGGGCTTAAAGGGAGCTTTTGTTTGTTCTTCTGTAGTGCACCTAGACCCCACCCATACAAAGCAGATCTACATGGGCTGCCAGCATGAGAACATAACAGAGACCTGGGAAATTGTTAACTTGTTATTAGGAGAGAAGTCACAAGCAGCAAAGGAGCGCTGGGGCCAAAGACTGGCATTGAGTAAGGATGCCAGCACAACATATTTATTTGTATCTCAAATAGATACAATAATATGAAAAAGCTAAATGTAAATAAAGGCAAACTAGCTTGTCTGTCCAACCATGAGATAGTTGGCTTTTCTGAAGCTGACAGGAAAAAAAAATTGTGGGCTACTTAGGTTATAATCTGTCTAGAACTGACTGGGATGGGAAATAGTCATGCTCTTGTAAAAGTCATCTTGGAGGGAGAAAATTTTAGAGGAGCAGGAACTCAGGAGAGACACTCCATGCATTTACATTGCAGTTCAGCTGACATTATTTTAATACATTTCAGCATTAGTTTCCTGTCCCAATTGAAAAAAAAATATGCTATCTATCAACCTATCCTGGGTATTTAGCAGAAGTGTCCAGCTCCTCTGAGTAATTAACAAGGCAGGTAGGATTCTCTTAACTGTCCTCCAGAAGATTTTACCTTTTTCCACTAATAAAGTTAAGAAGCCTACATTTTTAATTTGGATACCTAAGTTGGTTGCCTATAGTGTTTAACATAAATACCATACAGAGTATGCAGAGTGGAGGAAAGGAAAGAAGCAACTAAATGTAATGTGGTTTGGGTTTTTTTTTAAGTGGCATAGATTGGCAAGATATTATTTCAGGACAGATTTTTGAGAGGCAATTTCTCAACAATTGAAATGATGGCTTATTAGAACAGCTAGTTCCCAGTCTGGAAAAAAAAAGAAAGAAAAGAAAAAGAAGAGGCTATCCTTGACTTAAGCCTAAGCAACACAGTTACTTGATTCAAGAACTACTTTTAGTTTCACCATGAAATAATAATAATCATATCCAATCAATTTCAATATTTCTAATAGAAGACTTCTACTGAAAAGTAGTCCATGGCACTGATTCAGAAGATGAATTGTGATGAAAAGAAGGAATGTCATTACAATGTATTAAAATCAGATATGAAAACATTCAATTCCTCAGACTTACCATGCTTTCTATCAAAGTCTAGTGATAGAAACAAATTGCAATATACCATTCATTTACGTACATATGAAACCTTTTTCTAGATTTTTTTTGTTTTCTGGCAAGAGAGGAAAAATTTTAAGTGCTTCACTCAAACAGTTGAGAATTATTTCTGTGGTCCACTTTCTGTAATTTTTTTAAAGCAACTGAGATGTTTCTTCTGCATAAGCTATAGAAAGTAATATAACAGTAATTTATCTCTTTAATGATCCATGGAAAATAATTTTTCCGTTCATTCCAGAAACCCAGTGTTTTTCTTCTTGTATCAAACATACTTTGTTGAAATGTTGCCTTATGGTCACTCTCAAGATCGTGCTCACACAGTGATATAATCCAACTTCCTAAAAATAGTAAATAGTAGTGCTTGTATTTCACCTGAGACTGTGATTATTTTGCATAGCATGTACCCGCTGTGTACTTGGCCAGTACAGCCAGTGCCTAACACCTGATAATTCTTCTTTGGATGGCAACATTTTTGAGTGTATAGGGTAATCCTGTGTTGTGGGGTTTTTTATCTACCCGGGAAATATATTTAGAAGTTATTCTTTTTGTACTTTAGACATGACCGACAAAATACATTTGTATAAAATTAAAAAATAGGCCCTTTTTACTTTGCAGAGGTACATAAGTGCTAAGTATTCCTGTTAAGATTAATGTTCAAATGACAGGATGTCATTTGAACAGCAAGGTTACTTGAGGTTAAAACTAAATATATCAGGTTCTATCACTCTGGAGTCCCTCCAGGAGAGAGAGTGGTTATCCTTCTCCTTTTCCTTTTCACTTCTTGGCCTCTCTGGTGTTCCAGATGGGATCTTGAAGTACTCGGCTGAAGGAGTCTCCTGCCTCACCAGCACATGCCAGTGGGAGCCCATTTTACTTTCTAGATCAACCTCAGAACCCAGACAATTTCAAAACTGGAAACAGGACAGCAGAATGTAAAATTAGACTGATGTGGAGGTAGTGGGCATGATTAAGATCTTAAAACCATAAAGACATTTAAAATACTACCACTGCACACAATATATGTGCACACAAAATAAATGCCCCATAGGCATGTAACAGTGAAATAGCTTTCTCCCAGTAAGTTAGTGACTTCTTTTCTTCAGAAATAATTCCACTGATGATCCTTTCTTTGTTGTCTGGAGAGCTCATGCAGCAGAGCTACTGCTCTTTCTTGATACTGTCCATGTAAGAAGCCTCTTCATGTGGACAGTTTTGTGGCCCTCTTCGCTTGTAAACAAAAATCCTAGGCAACAGATAAGCACTGGACAAAAGTTGGCCTCATGGTATTTGTTCCTTGAAAAAAATATATGGAATGCATACTAGTTACTAGGGCTCTTTAACTGTAGGCAAACAAATTACTTTTATCATTTGAGTTAGTTTGACACAACCAGCAAAGCCCCTGGTGTCAGCCATGTATTCCAAGCAGTGCAGAGCACTGTAAAATTTATGACAGCATATGCAGGAGATTACACAAAATCTTTCTTCTCTATTCAGACACTTTAGATTATAACAGTATCTAATAATTATATTAGGAATATCAGTTTCCTCTTTTATAGCTAGATTGAGTGATCCAAAAGCAGGTTTTTTGCTGCAGCAAAGATCTGGGCGACGAACGTGCTGACCTTTCTTATCAGTACAACTATACATGCCTGCCCTCATGCTACTAGCATGTTGTCCAAGACAGAACGATCACAGTAAGGAAACATCAAGAGGTCTTAGGAATCCTTTAATTTAGCCAAAATAGCTTTTAGCAAAATTATCTTGGAACCAAATAAAATCATACATTTTCTATGCTAGTCTCATTTGGCGTCTGCTAAGGTAACACAGAGAGGGCAGCTCTGTAAAGCTGGATTTACATTATAAAGTAGAAACTGTCCTTTTCATCTTATAGCACAGCAACACCAGCTTCTGCGAGAGAATTGCTTTGCATTTAGTAGAGATCTCATGGAGTCCCGTAGGTTTAGCCCACATTGGCTAAGAGCTGCATCAGCTTGGTTGGGGTTTTTTTTGTTTGGTTGGTTGGTTTGGGTTTTTTGTTTGTTTTCCAGGTGGCCTAGCTCTGGCTAGCAAAGCACTATAATATTTTGAGTAGTCACGTTGACTTACATAGAGAAACCTGTGTACAGGAAGCGCAGTAACATACCTAAATGCTTTGCTAAATAAGCTGGTCAACTGCCAGTCCCTTTAGATGAGAAAGGAAACTGAAGGCTTTGCTTCTGGGCCAGGCAGCTCTGACAGAGGAGGTCTGAAGTTCTGCACTGGCAGAAGGGATGGAGTAAGAAATAAATCTTACTATAGATTCCCTTAGCTAACATTCCTCAGTACTGTTTTATTTATCTCTTGACAGATTTATAATGTACTTTGATGCTGAGCTCATAACATTCTCAAAAGGAATATTTTATAAGTCCCTGAAGAGAAGAATCAGTTCTCATATGAAATTGGAGACATTATGCTTCTTTATAGTAAGAAATTAAACAAGTATTCATGTTATTTACATTGCTGAGAAAAGCTATGGAAAACCTCAGTGGCTAAACCTAAATGATGTATTAAAGGCTGCCCTGAGACCACTCTATAAAGCAACAGCCTTGTCAGTCAGATGCCGACTTGGAAGCAGAGGCTAAGAGACGGTGTGAGCTGGTCCTTCACAGCACCCGAGGCCACCAAGGCTGCAGGCTGCAAGCAGCTTCTGAGCAGCAGCATGGAGGGAAGATGGGCAGGGAGCATGGCACTGCTCTGTGGTCTCTTTCAAAGCAGCGTATATACAGCTGGTTTGTATTTTTTATGGAGGTAATTCACCTGTAGATACGGTAGAAGAGTTCACCGTAGATATGGTGGAAGAATTAACTCAAGAACGAAAGAGGAGTCAAGTAAAAGAAGACACGTTGCAAAGTGATATTAGAACCACCCAAATAATTATATTGGCAGAATGGAGTAGTCATAACCTTGCTATGAGTACTTGTCTGAGCATCAGGAATGCATGAACTGGAAGCTATGCTCCCACACCAGCCAGGCTCATAGTGTTACTCAAGGTAGAGATCTGTATGTATGGACAGAAGTCAGCTTGGGACAACACTGAAACTCATCCTTTAGGAAGGAGAAGCCTAAGGAACCAAATGTGACCTTTAGTTACTGGACTACTTTAGAGATATATTTCTTCTTTACAAAGAAACAAGGAATGTAAGATTGTCTATGTTTGTATTTTGAAATTGCCCAGTTACTGATTTTTTTTTTAGTTTCTAAGTTATGCTTTGTCCAAATACTTTAGACAGAGGATTTATTGCCAGTTATTTTTTCTTAGGCAAAGTGCCAGTGTCCTCTTTTAAACCTCTGCTTCTGCTTCAGCTGATCCCAGCACAAATGTGAAGGCTTAGCAAACTTCATACTCCATGGACAGAACTTCCAAACTTATATTGTGCAAACGCTTGATATAGCGCCTCTGTATCTATATTGGGAAAAGTTGTGTAAAGCAGCTAGATATGTGGTTATTGTGGGTACTGGCAAATTCTACTGGTCTTTTTTTTTTTTACTTCTGATGCCAAGCACTCTGATATATCTTGGAACACAGTGGCATTTGGAAACCCTGCCTTCTGCCCGGTGTTCAGGGAAAAGAAGCTGAGTGAAGAGAACCAACATAAACATGATGTGCATTATGTGTCAAAAACTTTCCAACCAGAAATTTAAAATCAGTGAAAGCTTTGATTTTTCAGGCCAAAATGGTGCTTTCATTTTGATAATGGCTGCCTTAGAAATATGGCTAAGAGACTACGTTGTAATGCTGCATGCAGGCTATTTGGTACCTTGATCTTTTGCAAAATATTAGGGCACTTAAAATTAATGGATGGAAACATTAGCATAAATGTTAACCAAGAATCTCAAACAACAAAACCCACTGAATATATAAAAAGTCTCAGAATTTCAGGGGACGATATATTTTCAGCAGTGTGACAATTATCTTTACTTTGTGGCTGCTTAATAGGAAACTTTACGTTGCGTCTCTTACAGGAAGAAGTATGCTTGTAACAACACAAAGAGTAACACCTTTTCCAGGGACTGATCACAGAGAAGAGGGAGGGGAGAGGAGAGGAGAGGAGAGAGAGGAGAGGAGAGAGGAGAGAGGAGAGAGGAGAGACCTTCTGTAATTTCTTTGTATCTTGACTGGTGTTCATCACACATTCTGCCTTTCAGTTAAGGGATCTCTGAACAGCTTATTAATTAGAAATTTTTCCATCAGCTATTGGAAAGCTTTAAATCATCGAGTGATTAACAAGGAAAAATATGAAAGACACAGGAAAGCTGGTTTTTATATTTGCAGCTTATCTTGGGCAGGTTGTGTTGTGCTCTGTTCAAACAGCAAATTGACATAAGCATTGACATTCCAGGCTAAATTCAAAAAGAATTTGAAGCAAGGCCACAGTAACCTGCAGGACTTATTTTTACTTTCCTTTTCTTTGCTTTGTGTACTTTACCTTCTTAAATCACTCTTTCATGTTTATCTATATGAAACTAACACCTTCCTGTTTTTAAATTGCTTTTGAATTTGATCTAGACCCTTTAAAAGATGTGTTCACAGTTATGTATTTCAGCTGCTGAGTTAGACCTTGTTTGCAGCAGACCCACTGACATACAAACTTTACTTTTGCATCTGACATGTTAGCATATAGTAAGTCTAATAGCACAGTTACAGTGAGGCACCACTTTGGAGCTGACAGGCTGCTGAATTTTTAAGCTGCCTCTCAGCTGTAACTAAGCACATGACTGCTCTCAGTCGTTTTTCAAGGCAAAGAAGTTCATGTGAAGTCCTGCTCTGGCTTCAGCAAACCTCTTTGACATGACCCGAATGAATTAGAAAAAACTCACTGAATCAATTCTCGGCTGTCTCCTCTTAGCTACAGATGAGAAGAGGCAAGGACGGATCTGATCCCTTCCCCTCACATCCTCAGGGCAAGAACGGCAGGTTGAGCCCCCTGTTATATTCCCCCCAGCAACTTGCCTCGCCTCAATTCAGCTGTGAGCTTTCCACTGTGGAGGGTGTGTTACGCAGATGTGTAAGCCCAGCCCCAAGGCTGGCACACACAGCAGCTTGACACACTGGGCACTGGCACAGCTCATCTAACTGCAGGGGAAAAAAAAAAAAGGACAGTAGTAGGAGGAATGGGATGGCAGGAATATGTGCCTCTTAAAATGTCATGCACCATTTAAGCTGTCATCTTTTCCTAAGAGTTGTGTTGCATCACTTGAGGCACAAGGCGAAGGGAATAGAGCAAAGGAAGGGCAGTGGCCAGCATCACTTCTGAATTAGGGCTCTTGTGCTTAGCAGTGCTCAGGAACACTGGAAGGTTTTTTTAAATAAAACCCAAGAGGGAATCTCTGCCAGAGTAGTCATGTTTGGATAATATCAAATGTGTCTACAAAACACTTAAGTACAGTGAAAATACAGAATTTATGAAGACTTAAAATTTCCCTTCCTATTTAGACCGAATCTAAAGATTTTTACTTAGTTCTTGGTAAATGTTACATTTAAATTATGACATAAGTGATGGGAGAAAATGACCAGCACGTACTGGCAGTGCTCTCTTCTGGTTCCCATTTGAGGGAAGTGTGGGACACCGTAGCAAAGTGCCGTGTCAGTACCTTTTTTGGGACACTGCTCAGAGACAGAACAAAGCCTCCAAGATATGGAGCCTCTAACTCAACTTAGTTCCTAGCCTGGCATCTATTTTTTCCATCACCATTTCCTCCTGGTCTCTGCCTCCTACTGCAAGTTAGACACAATTTAATAGGTAATTCCAGACACTCTTAGTCTAAAGGGTCCCCTGGCAGGAAATCAGTGCCTTGTTTTCAGGTTAAAAAAAAAGAAAACTAAGCATTTTCTCAGAGTGTATGTTTATATCTCTCTTACCCACTCTAAATCTATGCATACAATTTTGCATCAGCCATCCTATCACCTGCCTTCTGAGACAAGCTACCAGAGACAAACTGAAAGTGGCCGAGTAGTCAATTATCAGCAAGAATGAAGTTCTAGCAGGTAATTGAACTCGTCTACTCATAAAACTTAATAAGGAAGAAAACTAATTTTAGATATGATGCTGTGTATCCACAATAGAGTCATAATATGTTT
Source organism: Apaloderma vittatum (assembly GCF_000703405.1). NCBI lineage: Eukaryota > Metazoa > Chordata > Aves > Trogoniformes > Trogonidae > Apaloderma > Apaloderma vittatum. The sequence goes on along the minus strand of NW_009731110.1, from coordinate 10,508 downwards.
CGGTAGTCTTACTCGGCTAAAAGTATGCTGACTCAATAGTTAAAATATTGTATGACATAACAGTGGCTCAAAGAATTCTACAGTAGTTTGGCTATAGGTTGTTGGAGTGTGTATAGTATGGTATATCTGTAAGTCTCCTTTCCCTCCTGCTATAAAGTCCTGCTCTACTTCCTTGTTTCAGATTTTCAGCCTTATGACTCTTGATAAGGCAGGTTTTCATCATCATTCAGCTGTGAAAATTATATCCATATTAATCTGCAGGGAAAGCAGTAGCGTTGCTCAGCTGGTCTTCTGGACCACTTCTTCCATTAACAATACAGACAGATAAATAAAAACTAGGCAACTCTTGTTGAAACTGTCATAGATTTTTTTACAGCGTTTCTTTTCAGCATTGCAACAGATTGGTGTTGGTTATCGCCATTCAAGCTGATTGAATTCTACTGGCACTGAACTACTGAAACCCACGTAATTCAAAAGGAACCTCATGCTCTGTTAAATTCATGCAAACTATTGAGGCTGTGGGGATGATGCATAGTGAAAGCAGAATTGTCTCAAAACTCAAGGCACATCCCACTGAATGGCTTTCTAAGCATCTCCTTGCTTCATCAAGAAAAGACTGGTAGTAGGAGTTTCAAGTGGGAGTTTCCACCCTTATTATTACTTGCATTGTAAGGGTTACACACTGCGTGTGGTAACAGTGTTCAGGGAAAGACCTTCAGGAGTATAATTACTCTTTCAAACTCATACGGATAAAGGAAAGAAATGATCCTAAGAACAGGGGACCTCAGAGACCCATGAAAGCAAGAGGAGTATCTCTGTTGACTTAGCTGAGAACCTATCATTAGAAATGTCAGCCAGCGAATCATGGCAGGGACCTTCTATATTTATATGGTAACAAGTTATTCATCACTTCCCACTAGTTTGCTTACACTGCAGTAGGTCTTGTGTTTTTCAGAAAATCTGCAGTTTCATTAGGCACAGTTGTTTTTAATCAACATTGCATCCAACCATCCAACTCTATTAGGCTTATACAGCTTGAACAAAACAGAGATTAATGCCTTATATTGATAAAAATGGTAGAAAGAAGCTTTTGCTAATTTCAAAAACGTGATGTTAAGAAAAGTAAATAAAAATGTCTGAGCGCAAGAAGCTCCCTGCCTTGGACAAAATTACTTTTACCTACAAGAGGTTTTGATTTTCCTTTGTCTTTGTATATGGCTATCATAAAAAAACAGGGCATGAGCATGAACATAGAATGCAGTTTACAAAAGCTATAGTGTGCAATAGACTGTATTATTAATTTTTGAAGTTTTACATGCCATTAAAAAAGACAGAGGACAAAACTAATGCTATATTACCTGTAAAGCTTATAACAAGGGATGCTACAAGCAGGGGATACTATAAGAGACATTACATACCAATGAGTCTAAGGTTGATCTAGACTTTTTTGATTAAGAACAAGACCAATGACAGAAGGCATGGGCACACTCCCGTGCACAGCATCTTTTTATAGAGATTTGACAGCAGTCCACAATATGTTTAGACTTGTGAAGCTTTAGGATGTAGCATATGAATCAGCAATCCAATCTTGTTTTTTGGATGAACAGATAATGAATCATCACTTCTCTTCTGTACTTACATTGTGTTACATAAAAGGGCCAGGTATACGATTTTATTTTCTGGTATTGTACCTGCAGGGCATTTATAACCTGATTCTGGAGCTAACAGCCCTGATAATAAGGTGTCATTTCTAAAACAGACATTCCATTGACCAACACCCCATCCAGCTTTCAACATTGCTGTGCAATGACTAGCAGAGAAGTTTCTCCTTAAATACCTCCTTCATGGGATATTCAAATACAGACTGCATGAATTATGAATACAGCTATTATCTGGAGAAGCCAAATGATGGCAGTAATAAAACGGATACATAATTTCTACGCTATCATTTTTATACAAAGCTAGAATTTATTTTCTCTCATGCACAGTCTTTATGACTACCCTGAGAAAAAGAGCTACAAGTGGAGCAACTTTTCTTTCCCTTAGGGGATGGAGAGTTTAAAAAAGTTAGTGTTCTAGGGTGGATGGAAACTGATTTACTAAGCTTTATTTTGTAAATATTTTACTTTCCTGCATTCCCTCCCTCGCTCCCACAGGGCAGAATCACAATTTCTTCTCCCATGACAGCTAGCTGATAGAGGCAGGCACACCCTGGCTCAGGAGACAGCCTGCTCCTGCCCTGCCAGTCGGCTGCAAACTGCCTGTGCTGGAATCCATCTCTCTCAGCCTCTCTTCTCTTACAGCTCTGCAGCTTGGCATACATAAATATACTGCAGAGAATTATATAGGCACATGGAAAAGGACCAGGAACCTTAGGATGGGTTTTCCCTTATTCAGGAGGAGGACGTGAATGTTATGCCACCCATGCCATGTGTTACTCTGTGTCTCATCTCATTCTTTGGGAAGAGGTTCCTGGTAGAACTTGCTAAAGGCAAAGAGAAAGGTTGTGTTGCTGTTTATTTGTTAAAGAAAAAAAACTCTGTTATGTTTCCAAGAAGCACTCTGATGAATGTTTATTTCTCTAAACCTTCCAATTTAGTAACAAAAAAAAATTTTCTAACTACCCCTGGCTGAGAGATACTTTTTCCTTTAGTCCAGGAATTAAAACAGAATTCTTTTTCATCTCCAACACACCCAGTGCTTTCTCATTCAGAGAAAAACCATCAAATAACTCCTTATACCTGTAAATAGTATATTATGACTAGTAGATGTATATCAGGGGCACCAAGATGAGTTCTGTGGTTTTGCAGTCGAGTGCAAGTTAGATAAAGTTAAGGCATGAGTTGTGTTTTGCTTAGCGAACAAGGTCCATCCAGTTGCCTGGTTAAATGTGAAGTGGCAAAAAAGAACTAGCCAGGAAGGGTGTGTGTGGGTTAGATTAGCATTTGAGCAACTTTTAAGTGGTTTGAAGCAAATTTTTGTTGGTGTGGTATAGGAACACCATGTGAAGGAACAGCTGTGATTTTTTGTGTTAGATGCCTTTTTAATGGGCTTCAGAAAGAAAAAAAAGGAAAGCTTTCCAGCCTGAATGCTTAAGTGAGATGAGGTAAAGTAGTCATAAAAATCTTAGTGGCTTTTGCTAAGCTAACAGGGCAATAAGCCTTTGGTAATAGATTAAGGGAGATAAAGTGGAAGTGTGGTGAACCAGTTTAGTAGACTTGGAGCCAGAAGGGATGAGAAAGGTGAAAAGTAAATTGACAGCATGAGAAGTCACACAACCAAAATGCATTAGGAGATAGGAAGATGGAAGCAGCAGCATACGTGGAAATAGAGATGTGGAAGATCTTAAGACGCAGTGTCAGAGCAAAAGTGTCCAAAGAGGTTTGGCCTATCCAAGACAGCAAGGAAAGCAAACGATTTGTGTATCAGACTTTCAGGGAAAATTCTTTTGGTGTTACAGATAAGTGTGAACAGATGTAATTTGGAGATGGAGGCAGACGTTAAATTACAAGTCCTGAAGGCCCAAGAGAAAGATTGCAGTAGTCTGTTTATAGAAGAGCAATATCCCTTCCACAGATGACTGAAATCCTGTACAACAGAGAGAATGATTTCCAAAACTGCCAGATTTGGATCAAAGAGTGATGGAATCACCCAGCCCACAAATAAAATGTAGCTTATTGAATGCCAAAATACCAGTGAGATAACTGCTGTTTCCCAAACAAACCAAACAGCCTTTAAGAAATTGCACCAATTTCTATGTCCCAACCTGCACAGAGGCTTTGTCGCAGCACACCAAGTTCTGCTTGTGTTCTATAAATGAACGAACACCACCTTTAAAATCCTGAAATACAGGCTAAGGGAAGCAACTATTCCCCTCCATGGGGCACTTGTGAGGTTGCATGAGACAGCTGTGCCCAGGTCTGGGTTCCTCAGTACAAGAGTGTATGGCTAACTGGGGTGAAAGCAGTGGTTAGGGGACTGGAAAATGTCGCACAAGGTGACACTGAGGGAGCTGAGTTTGCTTAATTTGCAGAAGAAAAGGCTCAGTAACAACAGTGGGTCAGAGTGCACCACTGAGAGCACAAGTAGAGAGAAGATGGAGCCAGATTTCCCCTGAGATGTACAGCAAAAGGAAAAGCCAGTGGTTATGTGTTACAGCAAAGGAATTCCAGATAGGTAAATGGAAAAAATTACAAGAGCATTTGCACAGGTTACCTTGAGAAGCTGTGGACTCTCTGCCCTTGAAGGTATTAAAAGCTCAGCTGGACAAGCAACCTGAGCAGCTAGATGTAACTCTGAAGTTAGTCCTGTTTTGGGGAGGAGACTGGATTAGATGACTTCAAAAGGTCCCTTGCAAGCTCCATTATTCTATGACTGTAATTCTCCAGAGAAGCATGCAAAAGTTTTTTTCTCACTGATTAAATCCATTTTAAAGATTGCAAAACTTAACTGTAATCAATATTGCATTTTGGAGCATGCACATTCTAACAGTAAACTCTGTGTTCTGGGAAGAAGCATCCAAGAATAACCCAAGGAAACCAATTTATTGCAAATATGTTATTTAGGCCACGGATCTTTCTACACTGAGAGGCCCTAACTGCTTCCCCTCCTATTGCGGGATGAGACAAGATTGATGCTGTTACAGCACTTGGATTTAAAAGCTTTATTCTTTCCTGCAAATCCAAAAATGAAAATAATCTCTGCATGAAATTTGATCCCTGTGGAACTGGGGAAATATATATATGTTGTGCATCCAAAAAGGATAACTAGGTCACATCCTAAACTCTGATTTTACAGCTGAAGTGATTAAAAATGAGATTAAATCTGAAAGAGAAAAGGTGCATTCATCCCTTAGACCTAGAGAAGCATTCTCCCCCCATAAAGCATATCCAAGAAAAACTCAACACAGAATTTCACTGTGCTAATTTCCAAACCCTGTTTATCCCTTGTGATACATAAGACAAAAAGCACCCTGTAAGAGAACCTAAAATATAGGAACGGATCATGTCTCTTGGGTGGTAGACCTAGAAAAGAAGCATTATTCAGACCCTTCAAAGGCTTCTAAACACTCTGGGTGAACATATTGCAGATGTTAGCTGGGCTGCTTTCAGGTATAGCAACGCTCATTCAGGAAGAAGGTTTTCATTCAACATTAGTCATATGGGAATGGTAATCACATTGAAAAATCGTGTGGCTCCTGCAAGGCTGCACAAAACTGTTCACACATGGGTAAAGAGATCACATTTTTGCTTGATAGACTGCAAAGAATGAGAATACTTCCCACATAGCTGAAGGAAGTGTTTACTCAACCAACATTTGCTTGATCACACAGAATTTCATTACATTACACATAAAATCAATTGCACAAAGCAGCATTTCACTTATTATTTTCTTTGGAGGTAATTCTTCCACCTGGGCCTAGGAAAAAGAATAGAAAATAAACTCTGATTACCTATACACAGCAATATCATTTATATTATGAAATGTTCAGCCACAGAATCTCAAGGTTCAACCTTCTTGGGTGTATGGTCAAAAAAAATAAACATACACACACACAAAAAGAGAAATGCTTAAAAAAATAGTGCATTTATTTCAAACATCTGTATTCATAAGCAGATTTACACTTACGTATAAAACACGTGTTTTGTTTTCTGCACTCATATGAATACTTCCTTGAAGTTTGATTATTCCAAGAACGAATACTTTCCTTCTTTGAGTTTTTCTTTCCTTTTTTACTCTAATCAGCATAATTTATATGTCTTTATTTAACCTTACTACATATAATGAAAGCAATTACAGTTTTAAAAGGCTGCATTTTGCATGAAAGCTGTTTAAGAGAATCTTGCTTGAAATATCCTGAACTGAATATAATCACATTACACAGGTCATTCGAGTAGCCTGAGATACATTTTGTTTCAGAAAGCAGTGCACTTCTTTTGCACTATGCATTTCCAAAGCAATCACTCATCTACCATTGACTAATCTGTCATTAATCAGTCTTAGTAAGATTAGACATTTTAAAGCAATTTCTAGCTTGCAATTAAGTCCAAAGTTTTCAGTTTCTAGCAATATAAATGCCTTAAATTTAAATGCCTTTGGATTTAACTGCACAAAGGTTTGAGACCCAGTACTGGCAAGAACCTTAAATATTGACTCAGAAAGTACCACTTGTTTGGCCTACATCGTATCTTCATGAGATTAGTTATCCTCACAGCTGCTGTAAATGCCATCTATCTTTGCATAATTTCTCAGGGAGTTCGGTTGCATGCTGCTTGCCCCTTTCTCTACAGATCTGAGAAAAGGCCTAGCAAATGGCTAGGAAATGGATTTAGTGTCCTGTCAAAGTCTGAGTCTTCTAACATTGTCTAATAGTTCACTACCTAGAAAAGTTAAACATTTCTGAAAAATTACTATTCCCATCCCCAACTTCATGTCATTTTGTCTTTTTCAAGTGATTCACTTCATTTTTTACCTTCTTTCTTTCTTGCAAAATTTAAAGTTTACTCCAAAAGCAGCATATTCCAAACAAAGAGGGTTAACAGCAATTCTATCCTGAATCATACCAACAAAAAATGCTCTTCGAGTCTCCAGAAGCATAGCAGTAGCATAATGATAAAGAGGTGTTTTGTGGGCACTTGAATAGTTTTTTCCAGACTTTCTGTGACATAAAGACTTCTGCTCACTGCATTTTCACAGAATCACAGAATGTCAGAGGTTGGACGGGACCTCGAAAGATCATCTAGTCCAGCCCCCCTGCCAGAGCAGGATCACCTACAGTAGGTCACACAGGAACGCGTCCAGGCAGGTTTTGAAAGTCTCCAGAGAAGGAGACTCCACAACCTCCCTGGTCAGCCTGTGCCAGGGCTCTGTCACCCTCACAGTGAAAATGTTTTTTATGATGTTTTTGTGGAACCTCCTATGTACCAGCTCATATCCGCTGCCCCTTGTCCTGTCATTGGACATCACTGAGAAGAGCCTGGCTCCGTCCTCCTGACACTCCCCCTTGACATATTTATAAACATTAATGAGGTCTCCCCTCAGCCTCCTTTTCTCCAAGCTAAAGAGACCCAGCTCCTTCAGCCTCTCCTCAGAAGGGAGATGTTCCACTCCCTTCATCATCTCTGTGGCTCTGTGCTGGACTCTGTTCAGCAGTTCCCTGTCTCTCTTGAGCTGAGGAGCCCAGAACTGGACACAATATTCCAGATGTGGCCTCACCAGGGCATTAATTTTTAAATCATTGATAAATCATTGATTTTTAAATTTCCAAAGACTCAAGTCAGTTTGGATTTAACTAGCCAGTTGCTAGTTGATGAAGTTGCTGCCTAACTTCATAGATAATACAGGTTTACAAAGATTAGTCTTAGCAGCAGAAAGTGAATATTGAACAGAAGATCTCAATTCCAGAAAGAAAGCCAATAACCAGTGTTGTAAACTTTGTGTGACAGCACTGTCCCCTCACCTAATGGGCCGTGTATCACCACAGATATTCTTTCATTAAAACTCTGCTTTATTCACAGGTGTTGAGTCATGCTGCTGGAACCAAACAAGTGCCAACCAAAAGAAAGTGGATGTTTTCTGTTTTGTAGTAACCCCTGTATTTTACCCTTGGCTTAGCAATTGATTTTAGTCTCAAGCCCAAAACTCATTTGAAAACTTCCCTGTTAAAATGCATATTATGACTGCACTGAGCTAGCACTGCTCTCCCACACTCCGAACAGCAACAGTTTTTCCAGGGATGCATTACTATGCTAGTGAAATGTGCATTAATTTTTCTTTTAATCTTGCCTTTTTTCCCTGTAATTGTGACTCTGACGAAATGCCTCCTTACCTTTGCATCAAAAGGGTTCGATTAAGCACCAAAGGATGTCCAACTTTTTCTATATCCTCAGCTGCAACATATCTCCTTTCTTCTCTTCTGGAGCTGTGGGTGAGGACAACAGAGAAGCACAGGAACCTGAAAATAGTGAAGCCAGAGTAAACCACAAGAACCATGTCTAATTGCTCAATTTCGGAACACAGACTGAAAAAGCAGCTCTTTCATTCTACTTTGCCATGAAATGACCAGAGCCAGCAAAAAAAGGAGCAAAGCAGCCCATTCCTGCCCAACAGCCATCAGAAAGGCACAATCACTCATTATCTGCTTTCAGAGCTGCTGATTGAAAAGTGTTGGTTAGTTCAGACAGGTGAAGAACAGCAAGACCTGGAGGGCTGTCCACTTATAAAAGCATTCACTGTGGAGCTAATACCATGTATTTGAACAGAACAGGGTGAACCCAATTGCCTGCTTGTCACCGGGCAACTTCAGCAAACCTCCTTCAAAGTGAGCCTGTGCCTTACATTGCCTCCAGATCATCTAGGCTTCAAACTACTTTTAAAAACATACATGTAACATATACTGAAAGCATGGTAACTAAACTAAAACCGTATTTACTGTAGCTAACTTGTTGCAATTAGCTTCTTACATTAAAAGTAGGATGTCTTCAGAGAAAGACTAACTTGTCTAAGTGGTCCGTTTAGGCTTCCTTGTTACAGAAGCAGTTGGAGGTACAACCCGCTATAATAGGGCTTGATTTTATAATTGACCCTACTTCTTGCAGGAATATACTTCTGTCATTGCACCTATAAATGTCAGGAAAGCTAATATGCCACAAAGTGCTGTCAAATGCGGAGTAAGACAATGATTTTTTTAAACTCCAGTGCTCCCATTTTAGCAGCCCTATTTGAAAGATAAGACAGACCTACATTTTAAGCTGCTGATGACAGGAGGGCTGCCGAACCAAAATAACTGGAAACCTGAGTCCTCAGTAAAAAGCACAGCTATGGAAACATCATTGACAGTGCAAAGAGGTGCACTACCTCACATAACCCTGTCGGTTTGCCTCGATGCAGAGACATCTCGGATGAGGAAAGAGTTGCCCTGGCTCTGCACGATGCTCGCTGCTTGTATTGGCAACTGTAAATGGGACACTAGTCCGTGGCCATGAACATGCTCCAGGTTACCAAGTAGGCACGAAGCTGCTATATCTAGTCTGTATTTACTGACTTGGGCAATGATCCGTCCATGAAAGGCTCTGTAGCTCACTACTGTTTTTTTGCTAAGCGTATCACCTTAAATAATCTTTCATAATGTTTTCAGAGTTGGGCAAAACAGCTCTTTTAATACAACAGGAACAAAATGTTTTGTAGTAGCAAACAGTGCAATGAGCTACTACACAGTAGCAGAAATATGTGGAGCAAAGCCTTGAGGTGACTCCTCTTGTGCAGGCTTCAAGCATGAAATAAAATAATTTTTAATATTTAATGCCTACGCATTGGCAGTGGGATACAGCAGCCCCAGTTGCTGCAAGTGCTCCCTGATAACACAGCAGCCCAGCAAAATGGTGCTGTGGGGAAAGCTGTGTGCACAAAAAATTCAGGCAGCACAGGCTCATAAAACTTCACCAGTTATTCACTCATTTTTTGTAACAGAGAAATAGAGATTTGGCAAGGGCTAGACATGTGCCCAGTCCCCTCTTATGCCCACAGGGGATGCTGGGCCCTAGAAGTATTTGTAGCTCTTCCTAAAGAGAAATAACCCCCTTGCAACTAGTGAGGCCTCCAGAGCACAAGTACTGTTTTCTAGGGCTTTCCATAAGCAAACAATTAGAACATATAAACTACCTTTGAGAGGGATCTGGCAGTGACCAAGAGATAAGGAAGGTGGAGAGGGAAGAGGAGAGGAAGAGGATGTGAGTGGCAGCGATGGGACTTGAGAAACCAGGGGAGGTTGTCCTGAAAAACTGGCGCCAGGGAACAGTCTAGTACCTTCCAAAACCTTGTCCGCCTTGCCTGTTAGTGCTTCATGCTTCCTCTGTGTGACACTCAGTGTCACTTATTGGCACGAAAAGCAGGAACTTCAATTGCCACGGGTCTGAGCTATGAAACTGAAGCCTTACTGTCCTATGAATACTCTCATTATAGGTACAGAGACACTGTACTGATCTGTGTGCTACCTGTCAGTCAGCAGAAGTCTTCCCTCTCCAGACCTTTCATGGCTGTTTGTTCTTTCTGCTTCTGTGTAGCTGGAATCCAAAATGGAGGTGTCCTTGTCACCACCCACCATGCTCACACAGCCACCTAATAAACTCACACACGTAGTGGAGCTTTTCACTTTTTTTTGCTCACATATCAAGAACAAAAAAATCATTCGCATGAACTAGAAAGTCCTCTGTCATCTGTTCATCTCTGTAAGCCCCCTTTGCTTCATATGGAGGACAGGACTTTGTGCTGTACATGTGTGTATGGTCTTATCCATTGGGAGAAACTATGAGATCAGGAATCAGCGCACATGTTTCAGATCACATATTTAGGGTGATGGCAAGTCATCTGTGGCCCTTGGGAAAGAGCAGATGGGCCAGCAAAAAGATGCTGGTGAAACCTGATCTACAGAAAAAGGGAAAAAAGCGGAAAAAAAGAAGGGAGGGGGGGAAAGAAGTGGGGAAAAAAGAAGGGGGAAAAGTAGAAAGAAG